>NC_030433.2:4105000-4325000 GCF_001660625.3 Ictalurus punctatus | reverse complement strand
TACCGCTATATCCCAGGAAGCATCGGGCACAAAGCGGGGTACACCCTGGACAGGGTGCCAATCCATCGCAGGGCACACTCACATACACACTCACACACCCATTCATACACTACACTGCCAATCAGCCTACCATGCATGTCTTTGGACTGGGGGAGGAAACCAGAGTACCTGGAGGAAACCCCCGCAGCACGGGGAGAACATGCTAACTCCGCATACACAGGGTCACGGTGGGAATCGAACCCCCGTCCCTGGAGGTGTGAGGCAAACATGGATTTTTTTTTTTAAAAGTATCCTTGAACATTCCTCCTGAGAAAGTATCGTCAACCCATGAGGTGTTTTGACTACTGTAGATGAAATTTATCAGTTTATATGTGGTGGCCTGGAAAGACCGATCACATGATCATAGATTTCTGACTACAGACTTTCCTGAAATGTTTCTCTTTTTCCCAAAAAGCAAAATTTGAAAGTCAGGGTTCCCTCGAAATGTGCAGTGCAGGAGCATCACAGACATTTTGAAAGTGATTATCGAATTACAAAATGAATCGATAAAGCTTAACGCTTATGTCCATTTCACTATAGGACATAGCTACACTGTGTTACACTTTGTTAGAAAGGAAAGTTCACCTGCTACCTTAAAAAAGTGAGTAATCTCAACCTGAACATTACCTTTGTTTCAACTCAAAAGGTTATGTTTTACAAGTTTTACAAGTCAAGAGAACGGAATTCAATAAGTTCGATTTTTGAAAACTTGAGTTCAATATACAAAACTTGTCATGACAATTGGAGTTAAAGAGAAGAAATAAGTTCACATAACTTAATAGATCTATCATGTTCTACAATGTACATTACAGTATGCAGTGCCGTTGTAGTTGCGAGATAAAAGTTGTGGCTTGCGGTTTGTATCAAATATTACTGTATGTAGCATTCACAAATGTTGTAGCTGTATTAAAGTTTAACATGAACGTGAACTTGGAGTAGTTGAAATGGATCAGAACTATAATTCCTGTTTCAAGACTTTTTTCTGGATAGGTTAGAAGTTGCTTTATTCTCAGAAAGCTACCAAAATTCCCACATGTTCCTGTATGTTCCTCCTGTGTGGTAGGTGGGAATTGTGTTTTTCCCATAAGATTGAATGCCCAATAAGACATTACATGAAGAAAAAAAAAAAAAAAACTCGGTTCGGAAGCTGTTAGTTGATTTTTATTATTATTATTATTATTATTATTATTATTATTATTATTATTATTATTATTATTATTTTGCTAAAACCTATTATTTTAGTTCTTAGCTAGTGTTTTTAATGTTTGCTAGTACATTTAATATTTCATAAGAATAGTTTGTGGATTTGTGATTAAGTACTATGATTAGGAATTTGCATGCTATGGTGGTATGATGTAATTTACAATAGCTATAGTTAGCTTGAGGCCATGTGCGTCACGTCAAGTTTCGCTAGTATTATGATAATTAATTGATGTTGAATATTTTGTTGAAAATGTCTGATTCATTATTAATAGTGATTATTTTAATTGTAAATTAGTATGGCTCCAGGGTTCCCGTTTCAATCCTGAGCTCAGGTCAGTGTCTGTGTGCCATTTCATATGTTGTCCCTGTGTGCATGTGCGTGTTCTCCTGTTTTCCGGTGTCCTACCTTACTAGCAACATTGTGGGAGGTGGATTGGCTATACTAAAGTGCCACTAGGTGTGAATGTGTGTGCCTGGAGTTTCGTCCAGGGTGTATTTCCGCCTCACGCCCAAGTGTTCCTGGGATTAGTTCCAGATCCACAGCGATCCTGACCAGGATAAAACAGTTACTGTGGACGAATGAATGGATTATTGTAATTCAGCAGGTTGACAGAAATCACGGAGCGGTGCGTTTGTTATCTAATGAAGTCCGGGTATCTACGGTTTAGGGGGAACAAGGCGTCGTCTCAGAGGATCCCAAAACAGATGGAGGTAGAGGAAATGGGAAAAGTGGGAGGGATGACTAGAGGCCTGGCACATGGACAGAGAAGCCAAGCTGTCATGCACAGAGCTAAGTGACAGCCACCAGCACACAGGGCCGATTGCTTCGATATGGCACATTGGCCGAGGGTGACATGTGCAGCATAGCTAGCTGTCATTTTTTTGAAGAACTGATTTTTCTATTCGTGTTACCCCGCTACATACACACTATTTGTTTCAGATTGGCATCATTTTGAATCGTTTCCAGCACATGTGCACTCCGGAATGCCAAAGCCTGACATGTATTTCAAAGGACTTGCTTTAATGATATGCCAAGTGTGTATAAAGAGGCTGTTGTGAACAGATGTGTGATTATTTCATAAGCCTCTGAAAGGCATGCCGTGCAGTAATATAGATTAATAGTGGGCAGGTGGGGCCTTAGCGCCATTCTGACATTTGTTTAGTCCTCGTACCCAGTGCTAACTCCACCCACTTCAGCGCAACGTCCGTTAAATTTAGAGCAGCTTGCTGAGCACTCATGGTAACGAGCTCGATCCAGGAGCTCGCTAGGGTAGACACCCGTAAGGTTCCTGTTAGTTTTTAATCAGCGCTCTAGCATCCTCTCATTCGGCTCTTCCTGTGAATGCTACCCTTCAGTTTCATCAGGAGTAAACAAAGGGAAAGCAAATGGGGAAAATGTGTGTGTGATCGGGGGGAAAAATGTGTCAGACAGGCAATGATGAATGGAAAATGGAAATGACAAGAATACACCGTGAAGCACTGAGGGCTGTTGCAGTTAAGCTTATATTAAGACATTATATTAAGCACATTCGTGGGCACTTCCTGTCAGTTTCAATGATATATAAAAAATGATGGCAATTGTTCTCTAGCCTAATCTGATTGGGTGAAAATCCTCCGACTGAGGACTCTGAATCAGAGGCTGTGAATAATTTGCTGGATTCTCAGTTCTCATTACAGACTTGTCCTGTTGAGAATGCTGCGTTTGTGGATGGGTTGAGAGATGACAAGCTCTGAGGCCTATTTTTGTCACCCTGGATTTAAAATAATAGTGCTCATGCTGCATGCCATACGAATAACATATTTCACGAGATGTGCTTATTTTAAGGAATGATATTTCAGAATGAATTCATAAATAATGACAAAATCAACCAGATTTCTCATTATTTAATATCATTTTACATATATATAGATATGTTAAATTCCCCATAATCAACTATACTTTGTTTGAAAAACGTTGTGTTGTGTAGCGAAAATAATTTCTACATACTATTGCATTAACATCCTGGTCAGGATATTGAGTCAGAGGCAGATGCAAGTGCAGATGAAGCTTTAATAAGTGCAATTCCAACGCAAACACTAATAGATGGCAAACATGGCAAACCTTGGAAACACACAAGAACATGAGGTGACCATGACAAATGCCAGACAAATTTTGCGTCCCAATTCACCTACAACACATCCTTATTAGTGTGACCCAAATCATAGTATATTGAAATGAGTAGCCCAGAGGTGGTCTAAACCTGGATGGTCTACTATTTCAGGAAGAGTTTCAAAGTGTGGATCCGTGGACACTTTTTTTTCAGCTAATATTGCCCACAACTTGTTGAGCGATGGAGGGGGACTATTGTGACGATCTGCTTCTTCGAATTCAGGGACGCATTTTAGAGAGGTGTAAATGAAATGTGGAAAAAAATAAAATCAAGGGAATGGTAATTTCAATTATATAGTAATTATTATAATTATATAAGCATTATTATATATATTATATAATTATATAGAATTACTGTATATAAATTATATAAGGAATAATGAATGAAGAAAAGCTGAAATGCAACGAGGAGTTTGTTTACGGTGACAATGTGCGTAACTAGGCAACAAAGTTCTCTTCCGTTACATGATTGTGTTATTATGTCCCAGTACTTGCATACTCTTTTGCTGCACACTCACAAAATGAGTACATCCTTTTAGTGCATAGTATAAGTAGGGCGAATTGAGATGCAATAAAAGAGTGCTAAAATGACAGAGCTTAAATATTAGTGCTCATTATAACGTGACTCAGGTGCACGTGATCTCATGACATGCTGGGGCTGATGGATACTATAGTCATGATATTCTGCTGTCAAAAACAAACTTTTATTATCATATGAAATTGATCAAAACTGCCAATGACAAGGCATTTCCTTTGAATAATTTATTTATCTTAAGTAAGTGCATTATCCTGATCAGGGTTGCGATGTATTTTCTGAACAGAAAGCATAGTGCACAGAAAAGCTGCAATTGCTGTTAGTCGGCTCTTTCGTTCAAACTGCACAAAACGTAAAGTTCTTCCAATGGTCTCGTCGTGCACTTTTAACATGAACTTTGATTGGATAATGTTTGCTTAGTCTATTTACTTCTAGTTTTTCTTCCAAATGTAGTCGTCCACACTCATGTTTATTACAACTGCTATTGTAATAATTGGGGGTTCGATTCCCGCCCCTGATGGATTAGCACCAATTCAATTCAATTCAATTTTATTTGTATAGCGCTTTTTACAATGGATATTGTCTCAAAGCAGCTTTACAGATACGTATAAACACGGGATACAGATTTTAAATGTGTGAGTTTATCCCTATTGAGCGAGCCGGTGGTGATGGTGGTGAGGAAAAACTCCCTAAGATGATATGAGGAAGAAACCTTGAGAGGAACCAGACTCAGAAGGGAACCCGTCCTCAGCTGGGTAGCAACGGATAGTGTGAAAGTAAAGGAAAGTTCATTATGGTTTAATATGAAGTCTGTTTGTTGAACTAGTCCACTATTCAAAGGAGACCAGCGTGCAAAACTGCATGTTGTAATTGCAGTCCGGGGCCTTAGAAGCAACCGTAGTCTCAGCAACCACAGTGAGAGTGTCCATCTGTAATTGGAGTAGATGAGAGCTCCATCCAGAGGTAGGGCATCTGAAAGGATCAGGCAGGTCTGGAGAGCAGAATGGATCAGGATCTCTAGTTTCTCCATAAGATCAGCCTTTACCTCATACTATTCTCTGTAATTCTACTTATGCCCAGTGGTGGTGCTGGTAATTGGTAACATAAACACACACAAGACACACTACCAGTTCCCTTCAACATTATTTACAACATTATTATTGCTATCACAAGTGCATACAAACCTAACCACAGATCTAGACCTCTGTGGTTTCTTATGCAGTTGTAGTCACTCAGTATGCAGTGCTGAATCCATAGCTGGTCTGTTCTCAGTTAAATCCTGCCTTGCATCGATCCCCCAGTGTTACTGAACCATTGTATAAGCACACAAAGCCAGGGACATAAATCAAGGACTAAGCACGACAACTTTCTCTCTCGGAAGGATGAGCGAGGGAGGACATTCAGGCTCGGATGAAAATAGAGAGGTGAAGGATTGGGTAATAAAGCAAAACAATAAAATTCTGCCTTACTAGAATGGCACTATTAAGAGTGAAGCTTTGGATTTACCCCTACACTTTCTGATCTACCATTCCCACTTTTTTGTCAAAAATAGGCATAGGATAGTTTCTCAAACTTGTTGATCTCTTCAAATAATCAGTGGTGGCTCAGTTTTAAGGTTCCTACAGATGTGGATATTTGGAGCACTCAACAGATACAGATAGTATCATTGTGTTACAACCATAATGAACATGCACTGGTATGACTGAAGTGATTGCTTATAAATCAAAACATTTGAGAAGATTCTTAAATATCAATTTAACCGTTAAATCTTTTATCATTTATGTTCTTAACATGGGGAGGTCCAATCTTCCTGCCTGCTTGGACTTACTTGTTAGTAATGCTACCACATAAATACTATTGTATGATGTTATTTTTTTTTTATTACAATTTAGCATCAACTGCTAATATTCAGCAAGCAAGAATGAAAGCAAACATCCCCAAACTCTTTGTTGTTTTCAAAGGCAAGTTAAGGTTTATCTCTAGAGTACCATCTGCAACACATTTACCACTGCAGCAGTTCGGAAAAAAAGCCATAAAAATCACCATTATGGTGTGACTTGAGCAGATATGGAATTCATTAAAAAAAAAAAAAAAAAAAAAGCACATTAGATCGGGGTAGTATGCATGTTTTTCTTTCCCCTCTTACTTGGTTATCTTCAGCTTTGCTCAGTGGGAAACTCATTAGCTCCTCGCGCTGGCAGAGGAAATAAAACTGGCACATTTTGTCTCCACTTCTGTGAAAATTAATTAGAGAAAGCAGACACCATTGCCGATGTGCCAGGCTGTATTCTGACAGTTCGCCTTTTTTCTTTCCCCGTATCATTTTTTCCCCTGCCATTGTTTTCACTTTAATAACACTCCCTGCAACCAAGGGATTGAAGTATTGATCCACTCAGATCTGTTCAAAATTCTGGATTAAATTGGCTTGTCTCTGGGTTTTGCTGGTCATGCTTTAAAAAAAAAATCCTGTTTACCATGTTGTATTGAATTTAGTGTCTTGGTGGTGCATTGGTCCGTAGTGTTTACCATCCTTATCTCTAACACGTACACGAAGAGAAAATTAGACCCATTATCTTAGATCCTTTTCCCACTCCAATTCCAAAAAAGTTGTTATGCTGTGTAAAATGTAAATAAAAACAGAATGCAATGATTTGCAAATCTGATAAACCCATATGTTATTCACAATAGAATATAGAAAACATATCAAATGTTTAAACTGTGGCAATGTACCGTTTTAAGAAAAAAAAAAAAGGTAATTTTGAATTCGATGGCTGCAACACGTCTCAAAAAAGTTGGGACGGGGGCAACGAACGGCTGGAAAAGTAAGTGTTAGTAAAAAGAAATAGCTGGAGGTTAATTGGGAACAGGTCAGTAACATGATTGGGTATAAAAAGAGTATCTTAGAGAGTCTTTCAGAAGTTAAGATGGTCAGAGGTTCACCAATCTGTGAGAAACTGCTTCTACAATTTGTGGAACAATTTCAGAATAATGTTCCTCAACGTAAAATTGCGAAGACTATGAATATCTCGTCATCTACTGTACATAATATCATCAAAAGATTCAGAGAATCTGATGAAATCTTTGTGCGCAAGGGACAAGGGTGAAAATTTTCAATTTCAACATGGCATGCCCGTGATCTTCAGGCCCTCAGGTGGCACTGTATTAAAAACAGGCATGATTCTGTAATGGAAATTACTGCATGGGCTCAGAAACACCTCCAGAACTCATTGTCTGTGAATACAGTTCGCTGTGTCCTCCACAAATGCTGTTAAAGCCCTATCATGCATAGAAGAAGCCATATGTGAACATGATCCAGAAACGCCACCGTCTTCTCTGGGCCAAAGCTCATTTAAAATGGACTGAGGCAAAGTGGAGAACTGTTCTGTGGTCATATGAATTGAAATTTGAAATTCTTTTTGGAAATCATGGACGCCGCATCCTCTAAGCTAAAGAGGAGAGGGACCATCCGGCCTTTTATCAGTGCTCAGTTCAAAAGCCTCCATCTCTGATGGTATGGGGGTGTATTAGTGCCTATGGAATGGGCAGCATGCACATCTGGAAAGGCACCATCAGTGCTGAAAGGTATATAAAGGTTTTAGAGCAGCATATTCTTCCGTCCAGATTCCATCCTATCTTTATTTCTGAGAGACTCTGCCTCTCTAAGATGCTCTTTTTATACCCAATCATGTTACTGACCTGCTGCCAATTAACCTAATTAGTTGCAAAATGTTCAACCAGCTGTTTCTTTTTAGTAACACTTACTTTTCCAGCCTTTTGCTGCCCCGTCCCAACTTTTTTGAGACGTGTTGCGGCCATCAAATTCAAAATGACCCATTTATTTTCTTAAAATGGTACATTTCCTCAGTTTAAACATTTGATATGTTTTCTATGTTCTATTGTGAATAACATTTGGGTTTAGGAGACTTGAAAATCATTGCATTCTGGCTTTATTTACATTTTACCCAGCGTACCAACTTTTTTGGAATTGGGGTGGTAAAAAATATATATATAATTATGTAATCATTTACAGAGAACCACATCAACCTCATATGATGGTATATTTTATCTTCATGTGTTGTAATATACTACAGCAATATCTATGTAATGGATGTTTGTATATATCTACCTCCCAAATCACAATCACACACTAGGTTCTGTTATGAGTCCCGGTTCTCCTTTTTAAGTAGAAGCAGGATGCATGGCCAGTACAAGTAATATATCTACAGAAATGAAATCTTTCATTACAATATTAAATATTGATGCTGTGATTCAGAAACCTTTTACTCCGGTTACTGTCTCTCGGTCCCTCCAGTCCATGCATGTTCTTCCCCAATCATTATCATCTTTTCTTTCTCTGATTGAGAGCAGAGTGGCTTATTGAACCCTGGCTAGAATACCAGAGGGGGATGATGCCCTCTTATACCAGAGGTGATTGGGAGGTGTTTTTTTTTTTTTTTTTTTACTTCAGGTGATTCAGGTCTGGAATAGGAGCATCTCAGTAATATAAAACATTGATCAGCATTGATTTTGTGTGTCTGTGTGTATGCTGGACTCTCAGTCTCCTTTCGCTAGCCCTCCTTCTCCCCATATCTGGCCAGGCTAACAAAACAATGTTTACATCCCTGTGTCCTTGTGGGCGGCATTTTACCAGACCGGATAGTGGTGGGAAAATCTATATGAGAGAAAAATGCGAGGGGAGACTGAACAAGAAAAAGGAGATGCAAGGAGGTTGCTTCTTTGTTCAGTGACCTGAGGAGTCCTTTTTTGGAGATAAGAATGAAGCCTGTTGAATATCCGTGGATACAGGATACATGATGTAATGGTCGTTAATAAAACTTTAATCAAAGCAAACCATCACCAAAAAAGACAATCAATCTTGTGGTTCAGTGGATGCGTCAAACCGGAGATCCATGCATCACCATTATGAACATTATAGGCTTTCATGACAGTTCATATATATGCAGGACCATTAAGTCCTGTCTCAGTCTCATCACTACATAAGACAACTGAAGCAGTACCATCACTGTGCTAAAGCAGTATGAGAAAGTGAAATGGCCCTGTTGCAGTGCACTTGGCTGGCCTCACATCTCTCACAGAACACCTGAGAGCCATGGAGGCCATGGGGCTGAAAATCCCATCAAGCCATAGTTCCAGGTCTACGCACAAGAAAGATGAAGCATGCTAGCTTATCAAGGGACATGGCCGAGCCCTAACACCTCTTGCTCTTTTCTCTCCTCTCTCAGTCCTTCCCTCCCTCTCTCTATACCTCCAATCACAGGAGTAAGGCATGTCCAACAAGCCAGAACCCGCTGTGTGAGGCCCCTGAGTCTGTCCCTCCGCTTGCTAAATAAAGGAGCCAACTGCCTGATTGATAGACCCTCACTAGTCTCTGCCCCTTTCCCACTTCACCGCCTTAAATAGGAAATCTTCGCTGGGCTGCATGGTTTTGGTGCTCGTTAAATCTGGTGTTTGATGGATGGTGCCAATTTTCAGTCAAACCCAGATGAGTCACCTAAGCAGCCTCTCCCATGTCTGTCGCTTCCTCAGGTAAATCCCAAGTACCCAGTGTTCTAAAGCAGCATCAATCACCCCAAGGCCGCAATACCACAGCGCACTGTTTCAATTATGGCCTCATGTTTAGGTATGGCGCTGTCCTCATACCACATCTCTAAAACAAAAACAAAAAAAATCAGCTTATCCTGACCAGTCCTCTGGTCTTGTGTCTCCTCAGCAACAGAGCCCTGCTTATTTATCTCTTTTTTTTATTCGTTTCAGGGTTATTTATAAGCAAGTCTATCATCCCCCCAAGGGCTGTACCAACCCCAGCGCTGACAGATGCCGCCATAGCCCAAATAAGTAGCACGTGCCTTGCGGCGTAGCGCTCAGACAGAAAGGCATCGTCTGGAGCCCGCCGAGGCTTGAGCTTTGTCAGTCTGGCACTGTGGGAGACAGGCGGGTGAAAAAGCTAAGCAGGTGCAGGCCCACAGTCTCTGGTGTGTCAGGTTCATTTGTTACTCAGCAAAGACAGACACACTCCGCTCAGACATGGCTCGACACTAGCAGATGGGAGGTCACTCCAGAAAAAGCAAAATAATAAAGGCATGGATTTGGGTGCAAATAATTGGAGATGACTCTGAAGAGTTCATAACTGAGCCTGACTGAATTTCAAAATACTGGCTGTAGAAATTATTTTTCATTTGTATGTGTCCTCTGATTTTCCAGATGTTCCTTGCAAGACTTGCCTCACTGCTGTGGCCTCACAGTTTGAGTTTGTCTAAATACATAAAACATGACACGGTGAAGGTCGAATAGTGCTTCAAGCTGCTAAGACCCCATCGCTGGTAGAAATGGTCTCTGCGATATGACGTTGCTCTGGGTCAGTCCATTAGACCAGCTGTGTCTTCATAACCGAGTGGTTTCCAGCAGCATTTCGGACCATTACCAAGTTCATTAATTACCCCCCATTTTAATATCTCCTTGTGGCACATGGCTATCAATTAAAAAGGAGATATAAAGTGAGATCGGATCAATGAGTCTCCTATTATGGCAGCAACTTGTATAACCAAGAGACCATGTTTGACTTCAACTCATTCCTGTCAGATGCATAAAACTAATATTCATAAAAAGCCATCTTGCAGAATTGCATGGACGATTCTTATCCACTTTATCCATTGTAAGTGGACTGATTCCACAAAATTGATTTAAAGGGTTCACGGATGTTCCTGAGGAACAGTGATCATCATTTAATGAGTAATTTTATTAAATGGCCTTTTAGAGTAGTCATACTGTATATTATGTCCTTACAGTCCAGTAGGTTTTGTTTCCATTATTCTTCATTGCGATGTGACTAAGACATATTAATGTATTGAGGTATCATTGATGAAAAACGTCCCACCTGTTAATGTGAATAGGGCAGCAGGTTGGTAATGCCACCTGACAGCTCAATCAGGGGTCCCTGATTTGAACCTGGGCTTGGATTACTGTGAAGTTTCATAGTTTCATTACATCAAGTTTCACTTGGATCCCATACAGGTTGTATTCCCACCCAGTATTCCCGGGATAAGCTCTGGATCTACTGCAACCCTGACCGTGATAAAGCAATAACTGAAGATGTAGCAATGAATGCATTAATGTGAATCAATGGAATTTCAAGCCAGGGCCATGGGTTGCTCCGAGTCTGAAAAAACATCATGCTTTGCAAGCATTTGCAGTATAATTTTTTTTAAAAAAACATATAAATACAGTTTTCAGATGACATCATTCAGTCCCAAGAAGATGAACAATATATTTTTCTTCGTATCTGGACTTGAAAAAATACACAAGGCTGTAGTTCAGTGATGAGCGGGGAAACAAAAAAACATCAAAACAGATCGCTTTCTCATCCTTTCCATCTCACACTGCACTTAACCTTGTCTCTTGTCTCTGGTCTGCAACAAATTGCTTCCTCCCGGTTGTGAATTCCTACTGCGCAGCTCATATGAATAGCTTTGAAGGCCCAGTTGGGATTGCAACAACTGGCAGGGAGTTACTAATACTGTAGATTGTTCATTTGTTTCAGGGCTTTTGATCAAAACAGATTTTTAAAAACTTATACAAAGAAGTGTGGTTTATTGAGACTGTAATCCAAGTAAACTAAAGTATTCATGCTTGTGCATTTTGTGAGACCTTTTCTGAGGAACGTTCCTGATAAAGGCCAAGACTTGATTAGAAATCAAATTAAAAAAAAATAAAAAAAAATAAAAAAACGAGAACTGCATATTCTGGTAAGACTTTATTCACACTTAAAAAAACAACAACATTATTATACAAACTATTGAGCATGAAATAATAATCTAAATTTACATTCTATTAGACGTAATTGTACCTTTAGTTCTAGGTATCAATTGAACAACATATTATAATTGATCTTGACTTTAGAATATGGGACACAGTTGAACTTGTTGAATGCCGTTTAGCACGATTTAGTCCCTAATTAGTCCCTAATTTTAAATTCTGTTTTAAAGTATGGAAAGTATTAGTGACTTTTCTGCTTTTCTTAGCTCTTCAAGCCATAAACTGTGGTCACTTGATGCTACTTAGAACCTAAAGTTGTAACATGAGGAAGTCTGATAAGATGTGAAGTTCACTGACACTGGAGACTCCTTCTATAAATGGTACATCTCCTAACAGAAAAACAAAAAGATTTACAATAACAAACAACTATGTGTTTTTCTTCCTTAATTAACCACACTTTTTTTAATATCAGTTTTTTTTAGATTATGTGGATCATCTGCCATACAAGTTCCTGGGAATGTGCTGGTACTAATGAAACAATAACCTATTAAATTGAATACATTAGAAAACAAATCCACGCCTATAAAAAATGACTCCACGCCTATAGAAAATGAATCAGTGCCTATAGAAAATGAATCCACACCTGTAGAAAATGAATCAGTGCCTATAGAAATGAAATCCACGCCTACAGAAAATGAATCAGTGCCTCTATAAAATGACTCCACGCCTATAGAAAATGAATCAGTGCCTCTAGAAAATGACTCCACGCCTATAGAAAATGAATCAGTGCCTATAGAATATTAATCTATGACTTTAGAAAACAATCTAATGCATATACAAAATGAATCCACGCCTGTAGAAAATGAATCAATGCCTTTAGAAAACAAATCCACGCCTGTAGATAATGAATCAATGCATATAGAAAATGACTCCACGCCTATAGAAAAAGAATCAATGCCTATACAAAATGAATCCACGCCTGTAGAAAATGAATCAATGCCTATAGAAATGAAATCAACGCCTACAGAAAATGAATCAGTGCCTCTATAAAATGACTCCACACCTATAGAAAATGAATCAGTGCCTCTAGAAAATGACTCCACGCCTTTAGAAAATGAATCAGTGCCTATAGAATATTAATATATGACTTTAGAAAACAATCTAATGCATATACAAAATGAATCCACGCCTGTAGAAAATGAATCAATGCCTTTAGAAAACAAATCCACGCCTGTAGATAATGAATCAATGCCTATAGAAAATGACTCCACGCCTATAGAAAATGATTCAGTGCCTATAGAAAACAAATCACGCCTATAGAAAATGAAACAATGCCTATAGAAAACAAATCCACACCTATAGAAAATGAATCAATGCCTATAGAATATCTATCTATGCCTTTAGAAAACAAATTAACGCATATACAAAATGAATCCACACCTGTAGAAAATGAGTCCACGCCTGTATAAAATGAATCCATAGCGATGCAAAATGAATCTACGCCAACAAATCCACAGCTATAGAAAACAAATCCACGCCTATGAGCCAAAACAAATCCACGCCTATGAGCCCAAACCTTCTGATTTGAAAACTCAAAAGCTATGATACTGAACAAGCCTTATTTTAGTGTCTAATATGAGCTTTCTTAAACAAATAGCAACCTATATTTTGATTAATACAAAGCAGGATCAGGATGCTTCATCATTAAAGAGATGATAGATCGGACGCCAAAGTGACAATCTGTTTTCATTCCTGCTCACACACTGCATTATGACAAGCGGACTTTTGGAGCCCTGTACCCACTGTGTCCTCACTGGGGAGAGCTAGTGCATTCCCGAGAGAGCTGTCAGCAAGTGATGGCCACATACACACACGAAGATACACACACACCTGGGATGCAGGTCTTGATTCAGCCTGGCAAACATACACAACAACTGGCATTTCTCTGGTGCAGATGGGCACACAGGTGGGCATCCGGCAGCACAGGAGGGAGAGCTGGAAGGTGGGGGGGGATCTGCCAGGTTTGTGTCCTCCTTGTTGCTCAGAGTATGCATTCCTATATTTTTCCGTTGATCACATCTGGGCTGAGGTCCACGCTTCCAGCGTGGTCAACGTGAAGCTGCACTGCCCTCTAAAGGATGTTTGTCTTGTTGCCTTGCTTCTAGTTTCAAGATTAATACAGGCCCATCGTTCTCTAAGTTAAGTCCAGGGGGTCAATAATTGTATTGTTTTGCTGGAGATTACTATAAACTAGTTATCAAGACTGTCATGGTTATTATTTCTCATAGTCTGGATAGTCGCTTGAAATGAAAGATGTGAATCTAAAACTCAAAAAAATTCCTTTTAACTTTATCTTAATGTTTGTTTGTTTTTTTATCCATTTCATTCTTAAATTATTTGAAAAGATATTCAGCATTTTACATGTTTGTTTTTTTTTATTGTCATGTGAATGTTCACTTTTTCTAAATACTATCACTTCCACTCACATGCCACTTTAATAGGACCTCCTGTACACCTGATCATTCATGCAGTTATCTAATCAGCCAATCATGTGGCACAGCACAATGCGTAAAATCATGCAGATACCAGTCAGCACAGGATTCCGCTGAGTTTTTTTTTTTTTTTTTTTTTTTGTCTAAAGAGCTTCAATTCAGTTCAGTGTTGTCCAAGATCCAAGATCAGCATGTGAATATATATATATATATATATATATATATATATATATATATATATATATATATATATATATATATATATAATCCTGATGCTGTAGTTCTGTAGGTGGAAAAACCCATGATGATAGAGAGCAGAGGAGAATAGCCAGGCTGGTTTGAGCTGAAAAGAAGGCTATGATAACTCAAATAACCACTCTTTACAACCGTGATGAGCAGAAAAGCACAACACATCAAACCTTGAGGTAGATGGGCTACAACAGCAGAGGACCACAATGGGTTTCACTTCTGCCATCCAAGAATAGGAATCTGGAGCTACAGTAGGCACAGACTCACAAAAAGTGGACAATCGAAGATGTTTTTTTTGTTTTGTTTTGTTTTTTCCAGAAGTAAATAGATTGTACTTGTATAGGAATACACAAGAGTATAAAAGGATTAAACCTTATACCTTAAAAAAAAAAAAAAGAGAGTCTCGAGAGCAAGAGAAATCAGGATTTATGTTCGATTACACTAATGTACACGAATAGTTTATATTACGTTATATTTTCATGAAGCGAAATCGATTCTACGATCATAAAAGTGTCTTTGGAAATTATTTTATTCCTGGTTTTGTTGGTTTTTACTTCTTTATAAATTCGTTTATTAGATTTTTTTTTTTTCGATTACGCAACATGGCTGCCATGTATATCCCTCGGAAAAAAGCTCTTACTATCGAGTCAGTATAGTAAGAATTCGAGAATTCAACAGCACTGTTGTATAGCATGCATTTAAAACATCGTGAAGTCGCAAAATTCCCCTCAGCAGAGCAAAGGTGAAGAGAAGTGTACGCATCAACTCGCTCGCGTTAAACAGACTCCTCTAATCCGAGCAAAATACGTAAGCCGTCATTTCAAACATGATTAGAAAGCCGTCGGTTAGTCCGGTCTTTCAATAATACACAATATCATTGCAGAGCAGCAAAGCTACAAATAGCATTGATTTCTAAGCAATGGAATTCAGACAGCTAATCGATGAATGTGTGTGTCTTCCGTGTGGGCTGCGAGGACGGATCGATGCCGAGGGGAGATGTCATCGACAGGCAAAGTAAACCCACTCCTTGGCACATTTAGTGACCTGCTTACCATGAAACGTTTAAAAGAAAGCCGAGACAACACAGATGCTGCAAGTACATCTGCAATCACAATGCAGTCGCAAAACAGGAATGAAACTAACTAGCACAAATACGGCTAACAAGCACAGCGCTGGCCCTTTGTCCAGGAGGCGTGTTTTGTAATTGTTCAGTGTGAGGTGTGGACATTTTGCTCACAATCCAGCCTCGCTCTTTGCCCTCCCCCCCGCCATCCGCCGCTGCCCCTCCTCTGACCCAAACTCAACTAAATGATTTATTGATCCAGAGCTAACCTCCATATAACCTGTAAATTACTTCAGCCCTATGGCATTATCCAGCAGTGATGAGCAGGGCCTGAAAAAAACCCCAGAAGACACCGCTCACAGGAGACTTAATTCAATGCCGGACCAAAGGCCGATTCCAACTTTGATCAAGCTTAACCTCTTTTGCAATAATTACTATTCCTGTCAGGGGCCAGAGAAGGTTGGAGGTTCAATGAGTCCAGGGACCCGTAACGGAGCGTGATCCGAAGGCTTTGTCTGAAGTTAGCTGAGAGTTGCAGCGTAATCTTTAGATAAAAATGACACACTGCGAAGTTCGCCACTTCGCTCTGCTCTGAGAGTCTGCACAACTTTTACTACACTTCTGTAGCGCTTTGCACAATAGCATAGTTCATCAAAAATTGAGAGAGAAGGGGGGGGGGGGGGGGGGGGGTCAAGCAAGCTCCCAAGTTCTGTTGGTGGGTCCAGACCCTCGTTACAACACATCTTACATATTAGTTTCACAGTACTGACATTTTACTGAATATTTTTTCAATTCTCAAATCGAAAGGTGAATCATTTTCCATAACTGCAGCTCTGACAATGATTACTGTATGAAAAAGTTTGCATTATTGCACTGTTTTCTGTTATTTATTTATTTAGGGTGGCTTAGTGGTTAGCACGTTAGCCTCGCACCCCTGGGGTTGTGGGGCTTGAATCCCGCCTGTGCCCTGTGTGTGTGGAGTTTGCATGTTCTCCCCGTGCTTCCGGGGTTTCCTCCGGGTACTCCCGTTTCCTCCCCCAGTCCAAAGACATGTATTGTACGTTGACTGGCATTTCCAAATTGTCCAGGGTATCCCCCACGTCACGCCCCGAGCTCCCTGGGATAGGCTCCAGGTCTCCCCGTGCCCGTGTAAGATAAGCAGTACAGGAAATGATGGATCACGCCACCCTGGCATGCATTATTACTTATTTAATAATTGCTTGCATTAAGATGCACTACTGAATAATATTCAAGTTGCTACAGTAAACACTGGAGGGATGTGATAATACTTATAATATTCAGTAATATACCGTACGGTATATAATAACGTTATCATCACTGCTAGTCCTGTCACCTTTGCATGATTTATATTAACACACATAATTGTGATTCACAACTTAATCGTCCTTTCTGTTGACTTTAACAGCACTTTCATAATTAAAGCCTCCTCATGAGGAACAGCCAATTATCGGCGCCTAACTTTTAAGTTAATGGAATGACGTTTAAATGAACTGTTTGCCTTTTAGGCAGCAAAAAAAAAAAAAAAAAAAAAACAGCACAAAAATCATTTTAACCCTACGTTGATCCCTCTAACAGCACTCTGGAATAAGTGTATTATTCCTTACGTAATCGTTCATTTAGACAAGCGCCTCACACAATTTCTTAATAATCGTGTCCTTTATTGTCCACCAAGCAGACACATAGTATAGTGGCAATGAGTTCTTAACAGAACAGAAGTCAGTGCTGGGAAACTGACCTGGACGAAACACTGGTGCTTCGATCCTTCTGAACTTTCACAAAAATGAATACATCATAGTCACACGAGTGATATACAACAATATTCAACTCTCGCACTTTCAAATAGGTTCACTTTGTTTGCAGGAGATATATATATATATATATATATATATATATATATATATATATATATATATATATATATATATATATATATATATATATATTGCTTTAGGTAGCAGTGTATGCACCATTTTAGCCGCAAAAACAGAAGTAATAAGGACTAGCACATGCTTATAGCAGTGATGGCTCAGGTTTGATTAATAGCAACCTTATACTGTATTGTATTTTGAAGAGGTCAGAACTGTTAACAGCTTGAAATAGCTTGTTAAAAAAAACCATATTGATGTAAATACAGCTGTAGGGAATAGAGACAAAGGAAAAGAAGTAAACTCTTTATGACTGGATTATGAAGAAAAGGTACACACTGCCTCCTAGTGGTGATAAACACTTTCTACAGCCATGAGACACACTGAAGCTGAGCTTTCACAGAAAATCTCCATGTGAGTCACACTGTAGTTAGATTTAAGCATCAGCAGTAACTGTGGTGTTTTTATAATTATTGAGACATGGAGTGTGTGTGAGAGAGGGAGAGAGAGACTTAGACCACTAAGAGAGAGAGAGAGAGAGAGAGAGAGAGAGAGACACTAAGACCGGTTTTGCTCTAGTAACTTTCCTGCGCATCAGCATTTTACAATCAATGTTCCGGGAGCTATATACGGGCCAGGTGTCATGTCAGTGTTAACAAGATAAGCGGGGTACAGAGTGTGTAAATAATGTTCTTGCTTCATTGGAGCTTCGCTGCTTCATTGTTTTGCAATGCAGAAACCTGGATCCATTTCTAAACGTGCACGATCAGCATAAACTCTGTTAATCAACCATGCATGTATCTAGTGAAAAATGTCTTGCACATATCATATCATAATTGATCAACACATACTGGTGCATAGAAAATGGATTTTCCTAAAATGTACCTTAAGCTGCACTACCCTGAAATAATACCATGCACCAAAAATAGTCCTGTTTTATATACAGAAAATCTTCATACGAAAGCTCCACGTACGTACACGTACACGTGCAAACACACACACACACACACACACACACACACACACACACACACACACACACACACACATTTTGGCGCATATTGCTTATTCTCCCACTATATGTACGGTAAACACTGAGATCTCATCCCTTATATAGTGGCTCATAGAAGCAGTCTTCAAGAATATTTATTCTAGTGTATTTATAAAAACTACAACCATTTAACACTGCATACAAACCTCATGTACAACATGAATATGTAATGTGAAATATAAATATGGCAGGAGAAATAAGACTGGATGGTGTTACATACTACCCCTGGCAAACATTATGGAATCACTGCACTTCACCCGAATTTTTTACTTAGTAGCAAATAAACAAATCACGGATAAGACACAAAACAATTTTTGTTTAATAGCTGAACAGTCTGGCTTCGTGAAACATACCTCAAACAAATGAAATGAAATGATTTTAATGAATGGCATTTTTTTCCCAGATCAAGTAGAGGAAAAAAATATGGAATCGCGAGGAACAAAATTATGGAATCACCTTGTAGTTTGCATTTCTAAAACAAATACCAGCACAAGTCTAACAATGCAAATTCACCTGCAGTTAAAAGAGAGTCCTTACAGACATTAGTGAGCTGTTGAACTTGGCAAACTGAAAGGAAACATGGCCCCAACAACAGAGTTGTCAATTGAAACAATGGAAATGATTATAAAACTCCTTCAAGAAGGAAATCTGACACGGAGTGAAGCGAAAGATGTTGGTTGTTTCCTTTCAGCTGTGTCTAAAATGTGGTGCAAGTATAAACAAAATGGGAAGGTAATACAAGGAAAACATACGGGTAGACCAAGGAAGACGTCAACGCGTCAGGGTAGAAAACTCAAAGCGAAAACGCACAGCAAAACAAACGAAAAACAAATGGGCGGAAACAGGAGTCAAGGTTTGTGACAGAACTGTAGGAAATCGTCTGAACGGAATGGGATTTACGTACAGAAAAGCCACATGAAAACCAGCACTAACAGCTAAAAAGAAGAAAACAAGGTCACAGTGGGCTAAAGAGAAGCAGTCATGGAGTGTGAATGATTGGATGGAAGTGATCTTCAGTGATGAATCACGAATCTGCATTGGCCAAGGAGACGATGCTGGAACTTTCGTCATGTCATCAACTCAATGACATGGCCAGCAAACTGTCCAGATCTCAATCCGATTCAACGTTTATGGTGGAAACGCAAAAAAATTGGTCCATGACAAGGCTCGAGCCTGCAAAGCTGATTTGCTATCCAAGAAAGTTGGAACCAGCTTGATGGAGAATATTGTTTTTCATTAGTGAAGTCCATCGGGGGGGTGTTGATGATTCCATAATTTATTCCTCAATATTGAATGATTTCACGTTTTTCATCTATTTGATCTGGAAAAAATATGCCATTCATTTAATTTCATTTAATTTGTTTGATGTGTTTCAATGTTCCAGAATGTTCAGCTATTAAACAAAAATCATGTTGTGTCATATCTGTGATTTGTTTATTTAGTACGAAATTTTAAAAAAAACAAGAAAAAAAACAGTAGTGATTCCATTATTTTCGCCAGTGTAGTATTTGGCAATGTCATGGCAGCTTATTCTATGTCTCAAGGGGATTATCAGGGATGCATCCTGGTTCGATCCTGTGCTTATTTTCACGTGATACTATGTGACATAAGCTTAGTGTTCACTGTGGTGTTAGAAAATGAACAGGAAATGGACGCATGTCACGATTAATGATGGCAATCAAAGCAAAGCAAGCTGCTCTGCACTGCACTGTGAAAATATCAAGAGGAAACTAGTGCAGCATGTTCCTACAATACAAGAAACCTGGTAAAACGTGAACATGAAATAAATCTTGAGGAGTGCATTGATAGCAGCAGCCAACACTCTAGCAAATGCTAGCTAGGTGAGAACGCTACGTGACTGGGGAAAAAAATAGCTGGTGAAAACAAAACAACAACAAAAACATTCCATGACTAATCATCCCTGTTTAACACTACGTAGGTTTAGGTATATATAGTATATAGTCTAGTCTCAACATTGGAAAATATTATTTAATAAAGACAATTTAGTCCCTCCGGGATTTTGCGGTCGCAGACATTAATGCAAAATCAAGCAAGCTCCGCAATATTCAGGGGAGCTTGCAATTTTTCAGAATTTCCGCAGATTTGGGTAAAGACGCGTCATGTGACGTCATACGACGTGCATTCAGCCAAAGCCCTCTTCAGTTCACGTGCATCAAATATGAGTACAGCTAAAAGGTCTTGCTTCCCAACAAACAACACTTCGAAAGATAAAATTACATGCAATTGCAATTTCGCCAATTCAAGTATTTTTGGCCACGACAATGAAAAATAATTTTTTTAAAAACCTTCAAAACATCCTATATGGACGGATAATTATAATAATAAGACGCTTTAGCTGTACTCACGTGCGACACGTGTGCTTTGTGATGACACCAAATGACGTGTCTTGGCCCAAATCTGGGAAGTAATATTTTAGTGACATATTGGTTAAGACATTGGACTATTGCTCCAAAGGAAATGAGTTCAAATCCCAGCACTGCCAAGCTGCCACTACTGGGCCCTTGAGCAAGGCCCTTAACCCTCGACTTCTCAGCTGTATAAATGAGATAAACGTAAGTCGCTCTGGATAAGAATGTCTACCGAATGCCAAAAATGTAAACCCGTAGTAATCTCCTGCGGATACTGGTTAATTTTGCGTTAATTTCTGTGATTGCTAGGGTGCGATATTGAACCTACACGGAATAAAGTAAAACTGTTTGCTATACTAGTAATGTTTAGGACGCATTCTAAAAATAGAGTATGAAACAGCATACAGCTTTAGTATATAAAAAAGAATACATATTTTCTCCCATGTTCAAAAGGTGCTAGTGTGTGCTTTTAAGACACCACGAATGCTACAGTATAACTGCTTATTAAATTGGTATAACCTTGCAGACATGCATATAACCACAATAGCTTAGCTTTGACCAAAATTTCAAGCACATACAAAAATGTGTTAAACACCATACGATCTGGAGGAGTACACGCTTGTTGTGTGTACCACATTGACAGTGCCTTAAGATAAGGACACATTTATTTTCACAGTAAACCAATTCATTCCCTTTCATTTGAGCTATTACCATCCAACTTTAGACTTACATGCGCTCAAATATATAAAACAATCTGAGCTTATGCAATAGTTGGTAGCTGTAGACAAGTATTAATTATTGCCAACAAGTGAGAATTGTCATAATGGTTCATACCATGTTTACCATTCAAAGTGTGCTCTAGCTCTAGCTAGTATTTGGTTTAGTCTTTAAGCTTGCGAACCTGGCGTGTTGTTATATGTACGTTCAAAACAAAACGTAAGGCACATGAGTATGGGATGACATGATGGAACAGCAGTTCGATCCTGAGCTCAAGTTTCTGACTGTGCGGATTTCCGCATGTTCTCCCCATAGGTCCCTTCTGGGATCTCTGGTTTCCTCCCACCTCCCAAACATACCATTAGAGTTACTGGATATGCTACATTGCCCCTGAATGAGTATGCGAATGTGTGTGTGTGCTTTGTGACTGCTATCCCATCCAGGGTGTATTCCCCAGTATTCCTAGGAAAGGCTCAGGATGAACTGCAAACCCTGACCTGGATAAAGTGGTTGGAAGCATGAGTGAGTATGAGCACTGTACGCACATCTAGCTTCTGCAACTGCACAGCCAAAACGGAACACAAATTATTACATTATTGGTTAAAACAGCACAGTAAATGTTTGCTTCTACATCACAAGTGTGTTGTCTTAATGCGTCAAGCTTTAGTTGCTTTAAGTGAAACACACAACAGCCCTGAATATGCGATTATGCAAAGCATATAATGCTCATCCCCTGAAAAAAAAAATAGTAACAATTGTAATAGCATCACTGAACCCAAAGAAAATATGCAATCTCATCGAGATCCACAGCGTAATCTGTGAGATGCATAGGTTCTTTATTATCATAGCGCTCGCCCTTGTAGCTTCTCCAGTGGCCAGTCGGGAGGTAGATATCCCGTTCCTGCTTGCCAGGCTCCAGCACTGGCGCCACCATAAGGTCATCTCCTATGAGAAACTGCGAGTCCACTCTGTAGGCCGTCTCATCACCAGTGGCTATCCACCACAAAGGACGGATGATGGGGTCACCGGTATTTAGCACCTCCCCTGCCAGCTCCAGAACTCTGGGGGCCACCAATGTCTCATGGAGTGCTGTGAAGCGCCGAGCGATGGCTACCACCTCATCATCGTATGCCCATGGTGGGATGGAGAACTGCATGGCTGGCATGAAGGCAGAAAGCTCAAGCCAGCGTATGTAAAGCTCACGGTCAGGGAGCTTTCCGTTCCCATAAGTTCGGTTGTTGTACGCATTGCCCCCGATCATGTCAGGCAGGATAAACTGGTAGCCGAGGATGCTGATGGTGAGGACGGTAGGGATGATGGACTTGAGACCAAGCTCGTAGCCCCAAACCGAATCACGATCAATGAGGCGGAAGAAGCAGGAGATGTTCTGTGAGCCATAGCCTGAACGTAGCTCTGCTCGTTCGTTGAATGGCAGGGCCATTTCTGTGTACCGGCGCGTGAATGTGCTAGGATCTGGAAGATGGACCTGCGTCCGGAAATGCCAGGGCAGGAAGTTTGTTTCACCCGCATCCAACTTGAAGGATGACACACCGTATTTGGAACGCAATGCTCGCAGATGGGAGGTAAACCAGTTGCGAGCATCTGGGTTGGTAAAGTCCAGAATGCCACCAATGCCATTCCACCATCGCACTAAAGCAGGAAGTTGTCCAGTGGGCTCCATCACAAAAAGACCTTTCTGGACGCACAGGCCAAAGTTGGATGATTCGTAGTTCACAAAGGGATGTGTCCATAATGACAACAGAAAGCCATCAGCCTTTAACCTTTGGAACATTAAAGATGCATTAGGAAACTTTTCAGGATCGAAATCAAACTCACCATACCGGCTGGTGTACCGGTCGTCCAGTTCTATTTGACTGCAGTTAAAGCCATGTTTTCGTATGTTTTCTGCATATTTCAAAAGTCTATCCTGGTTAATGTCAGTTTTATGTAAAGCCCAGGTGGACCATATAGGATATCGGAACATTGCTTCTAAGGGTACTTTGTTGGGTTTGGGGAAGTACCTGCGGACCATGACCTTGTGGATCGAGGTCACATCAGGGCCCACGCACACGCGATAGCTAAGCTCAGCATATGGTGGCATTCCAGGAAGGGGTTTATATGGACTGTCCTGATATCGTGCCTCAAAATACAATGACTTCTCGGTGTCATTCCAGCCCAAGTGAAAGGGCACTGAATCATTGATCTTGATGGCAGTGGCATTGGACGAGAGCCAGTAGCGTTCCAAAATGCCACCGAAGTCATTGCGGTTTGAATAAACATCACTGGTAACAAAGGGCTTGGGCGCTTGCTGACCCGAGATGGCAATGGGCCAGTGCTGGACAGCAGATTCGGAACCACCATACCAGTGAGAGCCGTTGTAAGACATGGCGTGCATTACAGGTCGGTCCGACTCCAGCTCCTCCCACCTCACACGGTAGCACATTACAGTCTCCTTGGGCTTCACAGTCATTATGAAGAAATTCACTTTGCCAGCATAGGAGCGTGAGCACCGCAGAATCACATCCTCCTTAGAACATGAGTCCAAATCAAGGGTTCCAGATCTGAAATTTATATGCACCAACAGTTACTTTCTTATTCCCTTCTTTTATCAATGTTTAAGACCAATGTATTCATCTCATATACTTTAAAAATAAAATAAAATCAAAAATATATTGAGTATACATGCTTTATCATTTCCACCCACCTGAAAGCCATCTTGAACACAATCCCGCCAGCTTGGTTGCGGATGAGAAAGCCATCCTTATTAAGGTCCAACAACTCTGTCTTTAAGAGATCGGCTTTGCGGAGGGAGGCGATATAGTAACACCACGCTGCTACAGCAGCGATAACCAGGACCAGACCCAGAACTCCAGCACCTACTAGTGGACGACTTTGCTTGTTTGTTTTTTTAAGGGGCACCCCTTCCGTGATAGTGCCCCCAGCTCCTCCAGGTACTACTTGGTACATTGTGTTTCTTCTCTTTTCTTCACAAGTGTGAGTGTCTACTGGTGGCTATCAATTCTCATGGAAACTAAACGACTAGTACGACACTTTTGTTTGCAACATGTTTATGTCGCATTACAGTTAAAGTTCCCAGAGTGGTTAGAGATTGCTCAAGGCATCTAATCTTGAGCAACGTTTTCTTAGCCCAGTATTCTTCTTTGCTTCTGTCATTATCCTTTCACAAATCTGTGAAAGAAAAGCAAAATGTCAGGATTTAGTTTTACCCCTTATAATAACTTATATAAAGAATTAGTGCGATTTATTAACTCAAAGTCAGGTATTGTATTTCTCTCTTATATTGCGTTTCAGATTTTAGTTAAAACACGCCAAACCATTTCCGTATCTCAGTTTAAGGGAAAGCAGAGGCACATAATGAACCCCTCCGCTCAAAGCCAAGTCCTTTAAATGTGTCAGTGTGTGAATTGTTCCAAAGGTACAAAGTGATTAGAGTACAACGTGAATAGCCCTTGGCAAACCTTGGTCCTTGACAAACAGGTCCTTTTACAAGACTTGGACTATATAAAAGAGAACACGCCAGTCCTCTCTGCTCCTTTTAAAATTGTCCAAAGGTTGATTAATGATGGAGTAATTTTCAAGGTGTTAAAAACCTAACCTAAAAACCTGCCCAAGAATTTTAGATTTGAGTTGAGTAAAATTGTGTTGTTAATAGATACAGTAAATAGTAAATTGGCGTTAACATACAAACATACAAAGGTAAGAAAAAAAGTATCTAAGTTTAGCTAAAAGTTTTGTCATTCACAAATAATTTCACAAATGTGCTACTTGCACAAATACTTTCTCATTATAACCAAAACGGCACTTATGCTTCGGGCTTGTTCGCTAAAATGGCAATGGTGCAATTTTTTTACGTCCCGTAAAGTTTGTGATGTAATTTGCAGAGTTTTTGTGCTTTTTTGGCGAAAACTATTTGAACTGGCGAAATTTCAATTGCACAAAAGAAGGTAAACACGATACATTAAGAGCCAGGGGGGTGTAAACTTTTGAACAGGATGATCAGTGTAAATTGTTATTATTTTGTTTAAAGATCTTTATTTTCATTTAGTCCTGCCTTTCAGACGATGTTTACATGACTCCCAGAAGACAAAATACTAACAATTTACACCGATCATCCTGTTCAAAAGTTTACACCCCCCTGGCTCATAATGTGTCGTATTGCCTTCTTGAGAATCAATGAACGTTTGCATCTTTTATAATAGTCGTGAGTGAGTCCCTCGGTTGTCCTCGGTGTGAAAAGATGGATCCCGACATCATAAAGCCGCTGTTGGAAAGGGTTCAAATATACAGAATATGCCGGAAAAGCAAAGAATGTGCAGGACCTGGAGGAATTTTCTGAAGAACAGTGGGCAGTCTCACTGCTCAGGAGTAACAGGGGACTCATGAACAATTATCACAAAACATAAAAATACAGAGTAGTTGATCATCCAGATAACGACACACGGTATTAAGAATCAAGCGTGTGCAAACTTTTGAACGGGTTCATTTGTGTAAATTGTGGACTGTATGTAAACATCTGTTATGTGAAATAGCTTATACAGGGCAGGACTGACGTATGTAAACTTATGACCTCAACTGTAACAACAATGTTTTGATCTGTACAGCATCCCACCAGCTTAAATAGGCAGGCCCATAGGTACTGTATAGGTACTGTGTGTGTGTATATATGTGTGTGTGTGTGTGTGTGTGTGTGTGTGTGATTTAAAATCCCCTGTTGAGCATCTAACTATGAAAAAAATACAACAGAATTTCGATAAATGAGTTTACAAAGTCTCAAAAGAACACGATGATGCATTTCTTGTTACATATTATGAAATGTTTCAAAGGAAAATAAGCAAAACTGGTAGCACGCTTACTTTGTTTGTTTGTTTGTTTGTTCAGAAGATCAAACAGCGATCTGAGAAGAATGAAGTGCAGGGGTTAATAACCGATGCCAACTGTACCGTATATTTTAAAGACAAGATTTCCCAGCATTATCCCAGTCCAGTTCAGACTTCTTTCCTAGGCAGAAGCTATCTGCATACCTACATGTCGACAGAAGCTCTAAAATAAGCTCAGCTATGTGAAAGTAAGGAGGTTAGAAAAGCTGTGTGGTTTTACTGCAGTGACACTGCAGGCTGCTTTTACACAACTCCAAAGCTAGATCTGTAAACATTTATTAGCCAAGTCCTCTAAAGGACAGTTCAAGAGGAAAGAGGACAGCATAGAGGTTATAAGAATACGATCAGGACGTACATAATTCCTCCAAAAACCTCAGCAAGCCTGAAGATCTGAGCTCATGTCCAGCTCATGTCCAGCTCACGTCCAGCTCATGTCCAGCTCATGGTCCCAGCACTAATCTTCCTTCAGGACCGTTATTCAACACAAACAGCGCACTGTGTGAATGTACAGCTGCAGTTAGAACACGTAACTACACTCTGCGTACAAACAGATTATTACATAACACATGTCAGAACACGTATTTGTTTTATTCTACCTACCGACACGAGTGCTCCGAACTTCCTAAATTGACTTCCGAGGCGTCCAACCGCTGCTCAGAGAGGGGGGAAAGACGAGCGGGTGTTTTCAGAGGTGGGCGGGGCTTAAGCCTGAGCTGAGCGGCGCGGCGCGAGGAGCCTTCAGTTTCAGGAAATCTGTTCTCTGTGGCAGTCTGGGAAATGTAGTGTTCAGAGAGAGCAGCGTCAGGAAGTAGTTCACTTATGTATTTATTTATTTTGGTTTATTTATTTAATTTGGTTTATTTATTTATTTTGGTTTATTTATTTATTTAGTCTATCTGTCTGTCTGTCTGTCTATCTATCAATCAATCAATCAATCAATCAATCAATCAATCAATCAATCAATCTATCTATCTATCTATCTATCTATCTCTCTCTCTCTCTCTCTCTCTCTCTCTCTCTCTCTATATATATATATATATATATATATATATATATATATATATATATATATATATATAGCTAGCTGTCTATCTATCTGTCTATCTGTCTATCTATCTATCCGTCTATCCAGCTAGCTAGCTAGCTAGCTATTTATCTAGCTTGCTAGCTATCTAGCTATCTGGATGTCTGTCCTACTGGATAAAGTTCCTGGAAAAGTTTGGGAACTTATTTATATACTGTGTATTTATTTATTTATTTATTTATTATTATTATTATTATTATTATTATTATTATTATTATTATTATTATTATTAAGGTACAAAAAGTCCTTTGTGGTACATGTAATAACTATCATCAACAGCTGATCAACTGGGATATAAATTCATACTGGCTAAACCCTTTTTAAGGTTTTTATAATACTATTTTTATTGAAGTAAATTGTGGCATGGTGTTATGATAATGACGTTTTATTATACAACACGTTATTTTGTGTTGTTGTGAATTTATGTAAAGTCTGTTTTTGTGCACATGTGGCGAGACCAAAGTCCGATTTTCAGTTACGACTGAACAATAAAGTAAAATAAAATAAAAATCCAATCAACAATCTTTAAACTCCAATCAAAAACTTTAAATCCACTTTAAGTCCACTTTAAGACACATTCGTTATCCTTGTTCAAATGTGCTTTAATGCAATTCCTCCCCAATAGAGACTACTTTCATTTATTTTTATATATATATATATATATATATATATATATATATATATATATATATATATATATATATATATATATATATATATATATATATATTTGTATGAAATGACCATCAGTTAAACACAGAATAAAAAGACTAGTGCAGCAGGCTGTAAGGAGCAATCCAGTGAAAGCTGCACACTTTTACAGCAGCCTTACAGGCATGAAATCGGGGTTGATGATGTAATATCCTGCTTGAAATTTACAGATTTAAAATAATCTCATCTTTGCCAGTTTGATGCAAAAGCACAAAAGCACGACAAAGCAGATGTTGCAAACTACAAAAAATCGCACCAAACACTGAATGATTTGGCATGATTGGGCATACTTATATCTTGATTTCAGAAGTTGTTACTTAAATGACATCATTATCAAAAATTATTAAAGTGTTATAGCTAGTAAAATCTTTGTTGAATAGGGAGGTACACTATCAAGAAAGGGTGAGATTGGTGATTGGTGATCCTTTGTTGGCTGTGGTTTGGGCAGCCATCCAGCAGGGGGCAATGCAACTGAAAAGAGAGAGAGAGAGAGAGAGAGAGAGAGAGAGAGAGAGAGAGAGAGAAGAATAATACAATAATATTTTGCAGTTTTATTTTTTTCTAATTATTAATGTCAAACATATTAAACAGTTATAAATATACACTTTGATAATGGAGGGTTGTGATATCCACTATTATGTTTTTAGAAACACAGGATGTAAATCACCTCCATACCACTCCACACTTATATAATCCATATATTTTATTATTAAATTTTAACAGTAATATTTTCTTACTCTATTAAATGTTGCTCACAACATTCCCGAATCTACATTGTTGATGGTGACAGAGCACGTGTCAATCATTTTGAAGGGGTGTTTTTGATTGGTTGTTTAAATTAAAAAAAATAAATAAATAAATGTCTGCAACAAACCTTATTAGCTTTCTTTCTTTCATTCATTTGTAAATAAGACATCATACAAATTCAGAACTAAACCTATATACAGTATAGTTACATACATATATACACATTTTTCTGTCATTTTGGGCTTCAAAGGGTTTTTGTTTGTTTGTTTGTTTGTTTGTTTGGTTTTTTTATGTTAGCCTTACAATATATTTTACACCATGTTACTTCCACTTCATGGATACTAACTTCACTCACCTATGTATTATGACTTTTATCGCCATTTAAAAATAAATCTTAATATTGTATACTAATTTATGCATGAAAAGGTTCATGAAAAAAAAATAAAAATAAACGTGTCAATTATTTCTAACACAAGACACACATGCAAACACTACGCCTTGCTGGATATGGCTCTGATCACTGTATAACACAGTGTATTTAAATTTCAACAGTAAATGTGATGGGACATCAGAACTGAACTGTGTTTCTATGTGAAATGGTCGCTAGAGGAATGAAAAGGGAACCTGCATATGCAATCAGTATAAACACTGGCCTGTCTCCACATCCTGTCAGTGGTTTACTCAGCAGCAGGAAGTCTCGGTACCAATAGAGCAAAGGAAATGAGAATGAGACCTTTGCTTAGCCAAGTTGGCACCTGATCTTCCCAAACAATGTCCCAGTGTGGCTTCACTTGTTTTGCCCACATGATGAGAGGTTTAAAGCAGCTGTAGGTAACTGGAGCCTGTTTAGCTTAAGCCAAGCAGGATGGGGCCTTATGTGTGGCTTTTGTACTGAGGCCAACGCTGATAAATAATAGATCATACTTAACTATAATTAACCATCATTTAGTCCAAGAAATAAAGAATGCATGTCTACACTGGATCTTGTATGATCGTATCCTTCACATTTCAGATATGAATCAATTCGTATACACCTCTATTGAAAGCATAAAATATGAGGATGAGTCAAATTAAATCCTTAATGGGTTTTTTTGTTTGTTTGTTTCTTTCATTGTTTACTGCAAATAGGTCTCACAAAAGTGTATCATTTTTTCGACATAATCTCCATTTCGTTTAATGCAAGTCTTCCAGCACTTAACAAGTGATTCTTCTAGAAAAAGAAATTTGATTCAGAAACAAGACTCCAACACGGTTCCGTGTTTCATTTGTTGATTATGTGGTGTCTTTTATTTGGCTGGGATGGAAACTTGTAGTCACACTGGACCTAGACAACCAGCAAATCTACTACCAAACTGTATTGCCTGCAATTCTGTTCAAAAATAAGACTGCAGAATTAAGTGGATTTTTTAAAATCATGATTATGATTTAATCATGATGGACTAATGGTGAGCTTGTGGATCTGGATCCTATCCTGGGAACACCAAGAGGGCGTAATATGGGAATACACCCTGGAGAATGGGAGTCTAGTCACACTCAAGTCACCTACGGGCATGTTTTGGGGATGTGGGAGGAAACCCACTGCTCTAAAATGTTTCAATAAAATGTTTGATTAAACTGTTCATTCATATGTTTTTTGTTTGTCTGTTTGTTTGTTTTTAACTGTCCATTTGAATGCATACTGTAGTGGAATGTTATATTTGTTTATATTCATTTATTTATAGTCAAGTACGAAAATATGAACTCATTGTGCTTTATTTTCCAATATGACAGATCCCACTCAATCTGGCAGTCTTGCATTCAATGCTACTTACAATTAACGACAGTATAATTATTCATTTTGGGTTGTGTGGAGTCTCTTCTCAGTCATTTCTCGACACATCCGAGGAGAATGTTCATATCCTGAACGACTTCCTCTCGTTTTCACTATTATTTTTGCCTTTACAAAGTCTGTTTAGAAGATTTAACTTCTATGTGCTAGCAACATGCTACCTGGCTTAACTGTAAGGTAGTTTATGCTTGGTGAACCTACCTTACAGTGTGAGAAAACATTTGAAAGAATGTAGCATTTTTAATGCACAATGAGAATACATTAAAAATCATATAATAGTTTCTTCTTAAATTGGCTGAATAAGTGTTGTAAATAATTGTGATGATCATTGTAGCCATTATTAAGCATTATGAAACGTTATTCAGCATTAGAACCATCTCCACAATCAACATAGATGTAGATGCTCTGGGAAATTCACAACGATGTGACAGGTGAAAGCACTGAATAATGGAATAAATGCAATGATATTAGCTAAAAAGGACCATTCTTTTTTTTTTTTTTTTATAAAAGTACACAAACAAGTGAAATACAGTACAACACAACATAAATGCCAATGCCTTGTAGGACCATTTAACACTCCTTCATTTCTAAAACAGTTGTTTTTTTTAACACACGCTTCAGCACTGGTCCTACTCCGTCTCACTGCTGTTTGTTTTTCATGACAGCTTTGAGTCTTGCATAGACATTTCCAAAGTTCTGCAAATATACAATAATGCAATGATTTATGTTCATGAAATGATCACATGTAGTGTATATGTGTTTCAGGCCCGTCACGAACTGTGGAACAAACCTGGATTGCGTAGTACACTAATCCTAAATATCCGGCAATACAGCCACCCAGGAAGAGATCAAACGCAGCCGGCTTCACCCTAACGGAGGAAGTACAATTTTTTCATGAGGCTTAGGTTTTCTTATTGGAAGTGGTAAGAGATAAATAAGGCTTACGCAAATCTAACCTGTACATCATCATTGGCTGCTTCATTTGATCGAAGAATGTAATGTCAGGATCCCTGACAAGGAAAAGATTGAAGGGAAACAAAATCAAATGCATTAATTCACATATTAACACATAATACACTTTTCAGTATGATTTTAGTCACAGATCTCATGTTTTGGTAGCCTAGAGAACTAAACGAATAGGCAAAAAAGCGATAGCTAATGTAATATAATAAGCACAAGGCTTTTATTTGGCAAAATTTCAGCAGGTTTCTGCAAAATTCCCACCTAAACTATAGCACATCTCAAAACCCACACAAAAAGAGTTGAAACTAGCTCAAACTATTCAGGCAGAGAAATACTAGCTAGACCCATTTTCTGCTTTTTTCAGTCTTTTCGTTGGTAACAGTAGCACACTTTTCTGATTTGCAGTTCCTGCAATACATAGAGATTATACGTAGATCCGGACAACCCTGCACGTGAGACCTGGAAGTTCATTAACATCATACAAATAGGAGATGCACTCTTTAGAGTTAGCTTTAAACACTACCTTACTGAGCTCTACAGAAACACAAAGGTACCTGTATATGCTTTCATATACTGTACCACTGCTCCATATAGCTCACGCAGACAGCAGATCCTTCTGCTGGCTCTCCAAAGAATAATCATTTCATTCAATTTAAAAAATATTGCCAAATCTGTACGCCATTTTTAAATGACTGTTCTCCATTGATATTGAAAGAAATTCCTTCTGGAAACTCATACAGACTTTTTATAATGAAATACCACTTAAATATATAAGTTTATTATATATATATATATATATATATATATATATATATATATATATATATATATATATATATATATATATATAATAAACATTGCTATGAGAAGCGATGTTCTGTCCTTGCATCGCACATAGAAGATATTATTCAAGTCTGGCAAGTGTGTTTATTTTCTCTCGATATGTTATGAGTTGCATGACAGCTTTGCTTCAAATTGGTTTCATCGTTGTTTAGACAGCACCCGGACTACTGATTTGTCCACCCCTGTATGTACTACACTGTACTATTTACTGCTATTATGTGGTAAATGATCATTTGTGTTCATCTAAATAGATGTATTTTGTGTGTGTGTGTGTGTGTGTGTGTGTGTGTACCTGTGGTCCTGACGGAAAGTGTGTCTGTAGACCTGTTGAAGGTGCCGTCTGAACTCCTGCTCCAGGCTATCGATGAGCAGAGTGTGCTGCGGCTCTCTGTCCATCAGCTGAGTGGCTCGCGGCACAGAAGTCAACATGGTCATCAGAGCAGATAAACGACTGTCCAGGACATCCTGCAACACACACAGACACACCCTCCTGAACAGCAAGGTTCTCTGTCCTGAAGACTTTCCCATGAGTTCTGTCTGGGAAAGAAAGCACTGACACTGGATACTCCTTCCAAATAGGTACTCTCCATCCATTCATTTTCTATACCGCTTATTCTACAGAGGGTCGTCGGAAGGCTCCAGGCTCTATAACAAGGAACTCAGGGCACAAGGCAGGGGGCACCCTGGACGATGTGCCAACCCATTGCAGGGCGCAATCACACACTCACACTTCAGCCTACTACATATGTCTTTGGACTGGGCGAGGAAACCAGAGTACCCAGAGGAAACCCCTGAAGGAAGGGGAGAATATGCAAATTCCATGCACACTGGGTGGTGCAAGGCAAACATGCTAACCACTAGGCCACCATGCCCTTCAAATAGTTACTATAGAAACATTAGAACGAGAGAATTAATATAAAATAGATGTTTTTGAAGTCACACTTTATTTAAATGTTTCTTCGCACAATATCAATCAGGGTTAATGACTGAAAACCTCAATAATAAACATTTTAATTTTCTAATAGAAAAAGATTACATCAAACAACAAAAGGTCAATAAGTCATACCAAACTGCCCCGGAAAACTTGCAATTCTTTTGGAGAACCCTGTACCATAAAATAAAAGAGAATACCATTTAAGTGAGCAGCTTGAGTATTTCAGCTACAAGTTGACAGCATATAAGGCGTAGAAAAGTTGCAGTAATATTTTCCCTCACCTTGTCTGACAGGTTATACATGTACCTCACCAAGGCCTCAGCAACAATGACTGCATTACGTTTCAGTTTTCTGATGTCCACCTGAGACCTACATGTACAAATAAAACAGCAAATATAATAGATTGTTGTTGTTGTTTTTTTTAATTAAAGTACTATTACTTTTGATTCCGATTGATATGTTGATTTCTGTTTACATGGTGTCAAGGATGGAGCCCCGACGCTCTGATCTAGGGTCTTGCAAGTGAGACAGAGTGAATCCTGGGATGTGTCTCATTCCATAGCGCTCATGCTCCCATGCTAGAGAAGACTCTTGCAGGTTGATCTTCTTGTGGACGGTTGCAAACCTTACCCATGGAAACCTGGATGAGATCACCTGCAAGACGAAAACAAATGTGGGATGCATGCATGTTGCGTTATATTCAGTAAGTGTATGGATTTTTTTTTTTTTAAATGATGGTTTGTACTAGATTTGGTCTCACTTCTTCTAGTTGCTGGACGAAGCTAAAATGAGGCGTCTCTGGTTTTGGGGGTCGAGATACATGGAGGAACAGTTCGTCACCAGAGCCAAGAGAGTCCAAACAGAGGACGAAGGCCACATTATCATGCAAAAGACTGGATTCTGTATAATGGAGGGAAACCAATGTTGGCAAATCGTAAATTTATTAGCTAGCCAACCAAGCAAAGTGAAAACTCCAGTGAGCAGTGTGATACCCAATTAAATGTTTTGATTGCTTGCACACCTAACTGGCCATGGTAAAAATTGTAGTAACATATAGGAGCTAGTTAGCTAGTTAAATGCATTAATACAGACTAAGGGATATGAACGAATATATGAATTCCCAGGGAGGAGACGACTGTGTAGCCATAGTCCTTATTCTTTCCAGATAACATTTTTTTGTTGTAGCGCATTATCACCAATATGGTGACAATAAGTCATAGGCGAATGAGCTCTAAAAGTCTTCTGTCCTCGTATCACAAGTAAAAATATATGGCGCTATTTTCACGTTGAGCTAGCTGTAGAGTTCATGATCTTAATTATGTTAATTAATCCGTCTAGTAAAATTCTTTCTATTTTCAACCAGGTCACAGTTTGGCCGACGTATGTAGTGCAGCAGGAGGTGGGATTCAGAACGAGTAGCTTGTGATAGAGTTACATCATCGAGGTGTGATGCATCACCACGAAGCATACTGTTTAAACATAGCTACAAACCAAATGAAATGCTTTGTGTCGTAAAAGTCAATAGTTTTTATTCTAATGCTGGTTGTTGAACGGTTTTCATCGGGCATTCTTCTTAGTTACAAACTTTAAGCAAATTGGTTGGTTGTGCACCAGCCTCACGATGAAGAGAAATCTACTGGGGTTGAATCAGTAGGGAGTGCATCAAAAAGAGCATCCCACAATGCCAATTCTATTTAATAATCATTCAGTTAACTTCCCACAATGGCCAAACTCAGCAGTTATCATCCTACCAGGTCACTAACCTGCATGGTCCATGTTTTCAGCCAGCCAGCGTTTGGTGCCGATGAAATTATATTTCCCTCCACCAGTTAGAGAGAAAAGGAGGTGAAACCTATAAACAACACAATGACAGAACAAGGTAAGTGGTAATATATATATATATATATATATATATATATATATATATATATATATATATATATATAAAATATGAAAGTAAATATATAAATCAACATGACATATTGATCAAAGTGTTAATGATACTGTTTTCTAATTATTTGAGATCTTAGTCATTAACATGTAGGACATGTTATATTACAGTGTGGCAGTGGTGGCTTGACGGTTAAGGCTGTGGGTTACTGATCGGAAGGTCGGGGGTTCAATCCACAGCACTGCCAAGCTGCCACTGTTGGGCCCTTGAGCAAGGCCCTTAACCCTCTCTGCTCCAGGGGTGCTGTATCATGGCTGACCCTGCTCTCTGACCCCAGCTTCTTGACATGCTGGGGTATGCGAAGAAAATAATTTGACTATGTATATGTGATCAATAAAGACTCATTATCATTATAATATATTTGCACAGCATATAGTAGGTTGGTTTTTAGTTTTGTTTTTGTTTTTTAGTTTATGCTGATGGCTGGATGAAATGCTCCTCAGGCACTGTGTACTAAAAACTTCTACCGTATTGTAGCTTCCTCCAGACTAGTAATGGAACCGGAACTTACGGAGCCTTGTTGCGAGGATCGCTGTGAAGTCGTTGAAAGAGTCTAGCCAGTTCTAGCAGTATGGTGACGCCACTGCCATTCGAGTCTGCTCCATATGACAGCCACTGGGAAACATACAGACTTTACATGCATGAACTAAACCAAATATACCTATATCTTGACCACTGGTCGTCTGACTTTAAACCACAGCGCTGTTGAAGTCGGGTTTTCTATAACAGCAGCTCTGACAGTTCTTATGGCTGCAAAGCAAATCACAGGTTTATACTAATGCACTTGTTCTAATGGGTTATCGTTTCTATAGTAACAATCCATTCACTAGCACTTTTATGGTAGTCTACATAATGAAAGGTGAATAATAATGGATTAAAAACCGTGTTATTGAAGAAAAACGTATAAAATAGTAGTGATATTATACGTTTTATACTATTTGAAGCTTCCTGCAAATAGTCTCTTCTCTCTTTGTAACAACATTCATGGGAAAGTCCTCCAGTAGCAACCTTACAAGCTACTAGAGGCTAGTGGAAAACTTACTGTTGACACTGGCAACACTATCCATAAATGTCAAATCAACATCTTTTTACAGAAACCTACACTATGTCAATGATTATATATTTTCCTTTGTTAAATCCATTTATCTTTTCATAACACTTAAGTTATGTGGGGTGTCCATTATACAAGTCCATGCGAATTAGCTGTTAGTGTAAAAACAATAACATATTCGAAGGAGCGCATTAATATAAAACTTGACTTGTGATATAACAGCAGCTCTGAGGAAATTAATCGACACCCTCTGACCAATCAGATTTGAGAATTTAACAGTACGATGGTTTAAAGATACATTAATCACAGATGTAGATGAATGCTGAATGATTTATCTTTAAAAGTAACTAACATTAACAACTTTAGCAACTTAACATTGAAAGAGAATGCTGGCCATATATATATATATATATATATATATATATATATATATATATATATATATATATATATATATATATATATATAAACCCTGTTACCCATGTATTACTATAGTATAATGACTTGATAGTGTGTGAATTTAGTTTTATTAGTAATCATGGCTTACTGGTGCAAGGCCAAACGAGTCATAATAGGCGGTGATAACAATTGTGGGCGGGTCCTCACCAACTCCAGGAAGCACACCCTTGGAATAGAGAAATTTCTCTCATTCTGACAATTCAAATGTCAATATTCAAATTGGTGGTTTTCCTCGTTAAGGCAGTCCATCAAGCTCACCTCTAATGTAATAATAGAGTTGTCAGTGATGGCCTTGATGGGGGAGTTGTTGTTCACCAATATCTGAAAGGCAGTGGTTGTGACCATACTGTGGAGAACTAGAACACCAAAAACAACACAACATTAGAGTCTCAGTGGGATGCAAACTGGATAAGATTACTACATTTATTCAATACAAGATCCGAAACAGTCATCCAGGTCATCCTGCAATCTCTAGTGGCAGTAAATCATTCAGACTGGAAATGTTGCATCACTCTTCTGAAAGGGTTCACCAGTTTTGTTAAATTGTGGAGTATTTCTTGCAATTTAAAAGTGAGTGTAAGGTTAATGAATTCTGTTCACGCCATATACTTTGACTGAGTCATTCTAACACTTTCAGATTGTTGGCTGTTGAACCACTCCCTTATACAGTACCTTTTGTCTTAGGGTCATTGTCCTGAAGACAGAAACATTTTTTTTTTTCTAGGATTGCCTTGTATTTGGCTCCAACAACCCTGTCTAGTTTCCCAGTCCCATATGATGAAAGGCATCCCCATAAATTGATGCTACTACCACCATGCTACACCGCAGGGATAGGTGTTCTCTGGGTCATGAGCAGTGTTGGGTTTCTGCCAAACATAGCCAGAAAGTTTCATTTGGTCTAATCAGAGCAGATAATCCTTTTCCAGACATTTGTTCTAAATGGGATTGGTCTTCATGAATACACAGGTCAAACATATACTGTTTGTGGGAGTATGATAATTTTGTGCTGTAAATAAAGAAACCACTCCTCCACAGCTTTTTAGTTCGTAGCAAAATTGGCGAGCCAGCCAGTATACAGTATGAAAAAGACAAGACCTAACCCAAGAACATTTTCAAACTGATGAACATTGAAAAAAGAAGACCCAAGTTGATCCAAACTCTGGCTCTGAGGACCATCCAACTTAACCAGCATTGACTAATGACACAAGATTGAAAAATTTAAATTCAGGCTCCTGTAACATCACGCACATACTCCATCAAGATTGAACTTAAACCAGTGAGTAAAACATGTTGCAAAATTGTCTCTGCCAGCAAAAGAACTAGACTACCTATACACCAACAGACAACATTTGCAATTGTAAGCCATTATTTTCTTTCACTTTCTAGAACTATCTCCTTGACCTCAGATGAATGTCAAACTGGAACAAACCATGCCTTAAAAAAGTTTAGCAGACAGGATATGAAAAAGACATGGATTGGACTACCATGAAATAGTTATATGCTGGTGAACTAATAAAGTCTCAAACTAATAAAGTTCAATAGCCTTGACTTACTAATTTTCAACATACACAACAGAATGAAGCTCATCTGCCCTCACCTCTAATCAGGATGGAGGCAGATTTGGTGGCTGTGGCGTGCTTCACTTCTGCATACATATATAGAAGCTGCTCATCCTCAGGGACCATGTAAACAGGCATGAGGGTGTCTATCTTCAGAGCCTCGGACTCTGTAACCATGAAACCCTGGAGATGAGAGTTTTCTTATTAAACCAGTAGCTCAACAGATGAGAGACATTTATAGGAAAATAATCAACAATGGTGTGGTGTAAAGTAGCCCAACGCAAAGCAAACCACCCCAAGTTGATCTTATAATAGCACATCCTGAAGTTTTATACCACAGCAATTTGCCAACATTTATTTTTATTTATTCATTAAGAAACACATCATAATATTTAACTATGTATAGTTACACTGAATATTGTGAAACATCAATGATCATTAATGATCACAGCTAGGGCGCACAGTGGCTTAGTGGTTAGCCTCACACCTCCATGGTCGGGGGTTCGAGGATAAGCGGTATAGAAGATGGATGGATGGATGGATGGACATCACAGCTATAAACAATTCTTCCGTTCTTTGTTCTCGCTCTTGAAGTATGGCAACAAAAAGCAGAATACGTTTCCATGAAACCGGAAGTGCTCTGTCCTGTAGACTCTCCATGTTGGCTTTTCAAAGCACTAACACTGGAGACTCCTTCCATAAATGTTTAATAAAACATTTCTGAAATTGTCCTTACAGACAGCTTCAACACATCAATGATTGTGCATTTGTTAAATCCCATTTCTTATTAGTTTTAGAGTATGTGGAGCATCTGCTATTATAGAAAATGATTCCGTAACTCCTGACCAATCAGATTTGAGAACTCAACAGTAATGTGCTGTAATTATGAACAGTAATGAGCAATGAAATGTGGCTGCTGCAGCAAGAGGATTCGTTCATACTACTGAGTTTATACTACAGGGTTATCAAGAGTAGCCTAGCTGTAGCTGTAGGACTTACAAGTGAGCAAGTTTACATTAGCATATGCTGGCATTATCTAGCTAACAGCACGAGTAACAAAGGGAGAAGCATTTCGCATGTCAAAACAATCAACAAGTAATTTGTTCCAAACATGAACAAGGAATCTGCCCATTCATCATTTCATGTCATGAGCTAAATCGATTGCTTGTGATATCACTGGCTTTGAAAACTAGAGTTTTGCGTTGAGGAAATAAATAAAGCGGATATACTGTCTTGGTCATAAAAGAGAAATAGAAAGTGCACATAAAATGTGCACTTTAGGCTATTAGTATGCAAAGATACTTCGCTGGTAACCACCTGGATGACGTCTTCAGATATGGTAGAGATGTTCTGAGGTATCAGTATGAGCACTGCCGCTGCCTTCTGCCTCTTAGACTCTAGAAAGCGGTCTACTGTAAAATCAGACAGCTTCATGATCACGCAGCGACGAGTCAGACTCGAATGGTCTGGTGAACGTGCCTCTGCAACAACCATGGCACCATGGCAACCTGTTCATGAAACATACTGTAGTAAAATGCTGGATACTTTGGGAAATTTGCTAAACTACTCATATTAAATTATTCATCATAATCACAGAAAGTTTGTGGGAATTCAGGCATATCAACTTGGATAGAACATTATTTACCAGTCGTAGGTTAAGTTAAAGCAAGTCAAAATTTAAGGTGTAATCTAACATTTGGGGGTTAAAAATTAGTGGAGAAAATTTTCTTGGGAACAAAAAAAACCCTTATCAAAATGAGATGATGGTACCGCGTTTTTCCTGTTGCAGATTGTACTGCTGCATCCTGTAGGCTGTGAACTCGTACGACGATGCAGCAGGAAGAGCCGAAGCATGTAGAAAGTGTGCAGAGAGCAGCAGCAGAACCACAATTCTCAAGCTTCTGTAGGTCATGCTTCTGCTACACGTTTCTGTCATCTTGTATACCAAGCAAATCTACAATATAATATATACTGTATAATGTAATACATACTGTATATACTATAATATATACGGATATACTGTAGGTCTAACAAACCAAGAGTGAAAGTTCAAAATGCACTAGTGTTGAAGCTCAGTGGTTATGTTCCATCCATATAGGATCAATGCATCCCAAAAGCTTTTCAGAAGTACATGAAACCTTAAAGACCCTTGTGACCCTAAAGTTTGAAATCTTACCTGAATCCCGAGGTGGTCTTCGGACCCTTTCCGCAGCATGAGCAAAATGATTTTTAAGACGGTTCGTCAAGGCCTGAAGGTAAGCCGTCTGCACCATCTGTTCCAGGACGGATGAAGTACGGCTAATCAGACCAGACCACCAATCCCTGGCCTCCTTCTACACGAGTGCGAGATTTACCACTTCCTGGCTTATCACTAGCACAGATCCTAATACCAAGTCATACCAAGTCATGGATCCATCTTCAGTAAACACTCTCTCCTGGAACACTGGTTAACATGGCATACCAAATAATGGCAAATAATACTGCAAGCAATTACCATGGAGTAGTGCACTTTATCTGCCATACACCAGGGACAACTTGTAGTTATTATCTTTTCTTATTTCAGACCAGACAAGGTGCATTAACACCCACACAAATGCTAGGGATGTAACCGAATACAAATACATTATTTGGAATGAATAGATAATGTGTTCTAAACACATACAAATACAGATCCAAACAGGAGGTGAATTGTTTTGTTTAAGAAAGCTTGACAGGAAGGTTCATGAGGGATCTGGAATGTGACTCGAGGTCTGCATCAGGACTGGGATCTCTCAGGATGCAAAAAAAAAAGAAGAGATTTTTACTTTTATGCTGACATGTACAGTATGCGAAGCTTGTAGGACAAGGAAGACCAAAAAACTTGCGGCAATGCATGATGCATTTACAGCATCCTTAGTAACCACCTGGTCAGGGTCATGGTGGATTAAATTAGGGTACTGGTTAGTTTCTATTTTGTTAAATAGTAGCAACTACCTTTGTTAGAAAAATCGTAGGCAGGTACAAACTGTTAAAAAAAACAACCCTGCGCACATTTCTAGTAGAAACCAATTATAAACTCGAGTGATATAGCTGAGGTTGAGGAACTGTCAGGGCCTACCATTTTTACATCTGGGGTTTCCCCCCCCACAGTGTTTCCTGGGGCATAGTGGTATATTTGGTTCCTGTATAAATACACACACGCACACACACACACACACACACACACACACACACACACACACACACACGAAACCTTCTGTTTTAGACCACACCCACTTCAGGTTTAAATCCAAATGCAGCTCCAGATATTTGGAGCACTAAGCAGATACAGATACACACAGTGTAAATTGTGCCCAACAAACACACAGAAGGACTGCAACGGTTATGTTCCAGATATATTTATTGAAATGGTACACTACAACATTGTTAAATACTGGTATGGAAACTTCACATTTTTACAGTCATGATATTGATCAGGATAAAAAAAAACAAACAAACAAAAAAATCAATATATCTATGTTAAAAATGCATACTTTCGCATTTGTTTCAATAAATTAAAACAAACCCCACGTAATAAATAATATGTTCTACAGACACTGACTTAAGGCATACTCAGCATACTCGGGTAATTCAGCAGACCAGGAGAGGAACGTGACGATGGATCACGGATCAAAAACAAAGAGGAGTGCTTGATTTACATCCAAAGCAATTCCAAAATACAGGTAACACAAATTCAGGTGTAGAGAGAAAAATGTTGATTTTTTTTTTCTTCTAATTTCTAATTACTGCTAAGAATAAATACACAATTCAGAACTATGGAGTTGACCATTTCTAGTTTTGAAATGTAGGATTTACATTGGATTTGATAGATAACACAGTACCTAAGTAGATACTGAAAGCAGATTTGAGTGTAAACCTTAAACCTTAAACGGGCACTTCAATGAGTTTATGTTCAACCTATTTACTACTCGCTCGTCTTATTAGTAACTCATCATTCTGATCTTTGCTGAAGAACCGTTCCGGTCGTTTAATTAGCATACCAAGTCCACATAAGTTAAATAGTATGTATAAAAGTCTATAGTTATTTCCCTTCATATGTTACTCTAAAGCAGTACGTCATTTTTTAGAAAAGCTTGAGTGCTTGTGAATAACAGCATCATCAGGGTACAATTACATATTACTATGTAATGAATATATATATATATATATATATATATATATATATATATATATATATATATGTATATGTATGTATTACTGTGTACATCAACTGTACTGCATTTCAAATCTTAAAGAAGTATCAATTCCTGCTTATATTGTGTTATATAGTGGCACTAAATTTTATCTTGTCGCAAAAAGTGTTTTTCGGTCACACTGTCGTGGTCCAGATCACAGTCCAAACGTATTGAAATAATAATTCACTAGTCTTTGGCTAAAAGCAAATGAATTACATGCTTGTGAAAACATATTTTGACAAAGGTTACAAAAAAGAAAGCCGGTCGAATGAAAACCTGTCACATGGTAAGAAGTAATAAATTCATACTGCAGAGATGCCAACACTGGTACCAAGAAAATCTTAGCGAAAAGGGAAAAGTCAGGGCCATTTGTTTTCTGTTGGCTCACAAACTTGAGGCATGTGAATTCATGGGTCAAAGTTCACTCACATACAATCAGAGCTAAGCAAAAGAAGCAAATGTAAAAAAAAAAAAATGATGTCCCACGTCCTTTCCCCTTCAGTGAATTGGCTTTTTATTAGTGTTTGGTCTGAACGCTACTTTAATCAAAAAAAAAAAGGAAAAAAAAAAAGCAGAAACGTGTAGTGTCTTCGGCATTGCTCTAGAGTCAAAAATCATAAATACTATGGCTAAACCGGAAATATTGGCACCTCTGAATACTGTCTCATTCTAAACTTGTGGTAATGTGCTTATGGCACGCAAAAACGTTTTGTCGTTTAGTTCGAGTAGCATGATACGGTATGTACTTGTGCAATGAACCCTGACACAGTGCTATTTATATTGTCCTACACAGATACATTTTGTAGTAAGAAATGCTAAGTAATTATGGTAGTACGGCAAGTCTTGAAAATCCATTTCTCATTCCCTTCATTTCACATCATCGCCCTCATGCAGCGGTAAACAGATTATGTAAGTAACAAGCATCTAAAAAAAAAAACTATCAACAGCATCTAAAAAAACAATAATTGATGAAAAAAAAAAAAAATTAAAAAACAACGGCACGTATTTCTATCCAAAGCATCTGTCAAGTCTGAACAGTGAATGAATGAAGATCTTAAATAGTTAATTAATTTGTGTGCTGTTGCAATTTCAATGAAATGACTCTTCAAGCTCGACCATGGAAACACTGGCAGAACTCTATTGTCCTTACTCTGGTAGATGAAAACCTCGCAAAAGCATTTGATATCGTTTTAATGTACCACACCTATCGCTTCGGTTAATGTTCATACATTAAAAATGTTCGTACAGAGAAAAATGTGATCTCAGTGACTTGGTTCTGCCCGATGGACTGGTCCGAGTCTGGGATTTTCACACACAACAGACTCTAGAGTATACACAGAATGGTGTGAACACAAAAAAACATCTAGTAAGTGGTATTTCTTTGTGTAGAGATCAGAGAGGTGGCAGTTCTTGAAAATGAAACTGGACAAATAGACCAGGTGATGTTCGATTGTGCGTCGTGAGATGCTTTTCTGTTCACCACGGTTGTAAAGAGTGGTGAGTTAACGCAGAGTTCCTGTCAGTTCGAATAAGTCTGGCCATTCTCCTCTGACTTCTATAACCAACAAAGCGTTTCTGCCCATAGAGCTGGATGTTTTTAGCTTTTCCAGCCCATGCTGTGTAAACTGTAGAGACATTCTGTGAAAACTCTGAGATCACATTCCACAATTTCTCCATTCTGATGTTTGATGTGAACATTAACTAAAACTCTTGACCGGCATGATTCTATGCATTGCGCCATTATTACGTGATTCAATAACTGCTGGAATGAACAGCAGCAAAGGTGTTCCTATTAAACAGTCCCTCCAGGATTTCACGATGGCAGAAATGAACACAAAATCAAGCAAATTCCGTGATATTCGGAGGAGCTTGCAATTTTTCAAAATTACCGCGAACTTTCTGCAGATTTGGGCCGAGACGTGTCATGTGACGTCATCACAACGCGCATTCAGCGAAAGCCCCCTTCGATTCACGTGTGTCAAACATGAGTACCGCGAAAAGGTCTCGTTTACCAACAAACATCACTGCGAAAGACCGTGCGAAACAATTTTGTGCGATTGCAGTTTCACCAATTGAAGTAGTTTTCTGAAAAGAAAAAAAAAAAAAAGCACACAAAAAAAAAACTCTGTGAAATCCTGTACGGGTATTGAAGTATCCAGTTAGTGCAATTTGGGATACGAATGAACGGATCGTAAATAAATTTACCTAAGACAGAGAACAGCATTTTGTTCCTCACATACAGTCATGTGGAAAAATAAGTACACCCCATGGAAATTGTTGGCTTTTTTTTTTGTTTTTTTTACATATTTGGACAAGCAAACATATGATCCTCTTTGAAACGGTGTCTATTAATAAAGTTCATACAGTCTATCAAATGACATAAAATTGACATTTTGTAGTAATTTTCACAATTTAAATGAACTAAAAAACAGATCAGTCACATGGAAAAAGTAAGTACACCCCTACATTTATCAGACCTTCAAATCCATAAAATTAGAATCAGGTGTTCAAGATGCCAGTGATTAGAACCTGCTTAAGCAGTGCAGGTGGAACCCCTCTCATATCTAGTGTCTGGTGTTCTCTTAGCTATTGAGGTGTGTGGTGTCATCATGCCAAGATCTAAATAGTTCTATAAAGCTTTCAGAAAAAAGGCTGTGGATGCCTAAGAGTCTGGCAAGGGTTTTTAAAAAGATCTCCAAATGATTTGAAATACTGTAAGGAAAATAATCTACAAATGGCTCAGAATTCAAACGACTGGCAATTTGTACAGGACTGGCCGTCTCGGCTAATTCAGCCCAAGAGCAGAGCATCTGATGCAAAAAGAAGTCTCCACGATCCCCAAAAATTTCATCACAGGATCTGCTAATGAGTCTTGCAACTGTTGGTGTCAAAGTGCATGCGTCTACCATTAGAAAGAAAATGCACAAATTTTACCTGCATGGAAGACATGCCATGAATAAGCCTTTGCAAGAACACGGTTTGCCAATGAGCATATAGGTAAAGACCAGGCCTTTTGGAATAATGTACTCTGGACAGAAGAATCAAAGGTAGAGTTGATTGGCCACAGTAACAGCAGACATGTTTGGCGCAGACCAAAGACAGCTTTTCAGGAGAAGCACCTCATACAAACTGTGAAGCACGGTGGTGGAAATGTTATGGTTTGGGGTTGCTTTGCTGCCTCAGGGAATGGACAGCTTGCATTAATTTATTCAACTATGAATTCTGCATCATATCAAAGAGTGCTTGAAGATTATGTGAGTCCGAAAGTTGAAGTTGAACCAAAAGTGGACCTTTCAACAGAATAATGATCCAAAGCACACGAGCAAATCCACCAAGGAACGGCTCAAAAAGACGAAATGGAGGGTTACGGAATGGCCTACTCAAAGCCTAGATTTGAATCCCATTGAAATGTTGCAGGGGGATTTGAAATGGGCAGAACGTGCAGGAAAACCCTCAAACATCTTGCAACTGAAAGAATATTACATGGAAGAGTGGTCAAAAATTCCAGCAAGCCGATGTCAGAGACTGGTGGACAATTATGCAAAACGCCTACAAGAAGTTACAACACCTGTACATTGACATTAGTTATTTCTGCTAACAGGGGCAGTACTGGCTTCTGAGGCCAAGGGTGTACTTACTTTATCCACAGAAGAATATCACATCTATTGATATTTCTGTTGAATAAATGATTGAAAAAGCTCATTTTCCTAGTTCAACTTTATTAATAGGCACTGTTTCAAAAATGATCAAATGTTTGCTTGTCCAAACATGTCAAAATAAAAAGCCAACAATTTCCATGGGTCGTACTTATATTTTCACGCAACTGTACCAATATCTGAACACCATTGTGCATCAAGACAAGCAAAAACAGAAACAAAAAGCTGTAACAGAGGCTTTTTTTAGATTTTACAGAATAACTTTGTGTGAAATGTTTACAAATAATCATGTTACTCCTTTCTGCCTTTTAAATGCATTCATTTTCATGTCAACGCATCATATACAGTACATACAATACACTTACCTAACTAAATCTAACGCCCTCTGGTGATGATACCAACACTATGTCCTACCATAGGAGGAACCAATGACTTATCATTATTTCTGCATTTCCTTCTGATATTTTTCCCCCTATATTAGTTGTAGGATAACCGTTTTAATTATTTTAGTAATTACTCGAGGATTAAAGTCGAGCGGTGAGTTAAACTCACAGTACAGGGGGTCTGGGAAAGAGGGGATGATGAAGACAGGGTTACTGGATCTGACAGGCTGAAGAAGAGGTCGCCTGGCAGCACATGCATGTAGGGTTGACTGATTTAGGAGGAATCAGATCGAGATCTTCGTCATCCGGGATTTCATCCAGACGGTAGCCGTCTTTCAGGAGCTGGATGTTCAGGTCTTGATTGATTTGCTGAAGAGGACGTAAAAGCAGGAGAGCTGGTGTTAGTCAGTCGATCGCTGATTAAAAATGATGTCAATCTGTTTTATTTCATAGCTCACAAAAGTTAAGGAATAAACTCCACCGGATGTGCTGTGATAAGAAAATAATAAATAATGGAGTGGTATGATGGTTACCTCCAACTGACACTGGAGACTCCTTCCAAAAATCCTAAATAAATGTCTCCTCGAAGAAAAACCACCCTAAAAACAATTACCATTTCTAATCTATTTATGTGGAGCATACGTTGTTAGAACGAGTGCATTAATATAATAAATTAATTATTCATATAAACCTGTGATTTGACTCGCAGCTGGATTTACTGCCAGAGCTGCTGTTATAGAAGGATTAATCAATACCTTCTGATCAATCAGTATAAAAATTTTCAGCAATGCTGTGGTTTAAGGAAGAATATATAATGGGAATAATGGGAATGCATATTTGAAAGGACTTCTGAAATTCCAGGGTAGTACTGAAAGGGGTGATGATGAGCAGACACGTAGAGGTCAAAATGGTGTGGATCAACGGTGATGACTAAAAGATGCTGCTGTAGTGCACAGGTACCTGGTCCCTCATAGATCTCACCTCGGCGGAGGAGTATCCTGACGACGAGTATCTAGACATGTCGAAATCATCATCGCTGAAAAATAAGGAAATAAATGACAATTAGAGGCCAACATACCGTATAAAAGGCACTCCAATGAATAGTTATAGCACAACATGTAAGGAATAAAACATGAAGAGGTGTGCGATTATATGAAAATGATCAATAACGGAGTGATGTGATGTGGCCCGACACAAGGCAAAGTTACTGTTCCTATCATGAAGTCTATTCTTTTCATAGAACAGCACAATTGAGATGGCTTAATTGTTATTTTATGATCAAGCAAGGCCATCCAAAAACTGAGGGCCGTCCGACTGGAACTGAGAACTACTGACTAAAATGATAAAGATAATGATAATAATTGCTTTGGAATAGAGTGGATATAAAAATTCCACCCAAGATCTCCATAACCACAGTGAAGCATGGTGGCGGCGGTATTGTGCTATGCGGCTGCTTCTTTTCAGCTGGGATTGGGGCACTATTCAAGCTCGGGGGCATCATGGATAGTTCGAAATACATATATTTTGCCACAAAACCTGCAGGTCTCTGTTAGACAGCTGACGATGAAGAAAAATTTCATCTTCCAGTACAATGATGATCCAAAGCACAATCCAAGGCAACGAAGGAATGTCTTCAGAAGAAGAAGATAATCAACGTTTATGGAATGGCCCTGTCAGAGCTCAGATCTAGATTCTATCGGAACCCTGTGAAATGACTTGAAGAGGGCTGTGCACAGGAGATCCCATCGCAATTTGATAGATCTGGGACGTTTCTGCAAGGATGACTGGAATAAAATTGCCAGATTAAGCTATGCTAATTTGGTAGACAATTAACCAAAAGCCCAGAGTGCTGTATTACAAATAAAAGGTGCTTTAACAAACTATTAGTGAAGGGGTGTGCACACTTGTGCAACCAGGTAACTGTAAGTTTCTCTTATGATTTATCTTGGTTTTCATTTTGTTTTTTCAACCTGCTATTTTAGCAGAGGTGTGTAGAATTTTTATTTCCACTGTCAACAATTAAGAGCACGTTTACACTGATTCCGTTAGGAGTAATCAAGATGCAATTATGTGGCATTTTAGTGGGATTGATTTACAGTGGTATCCAGCAGAGACAACCCTGATCCGTCTATCGACGCTTCTGCTAATTACAGCCTGCTTTTAATGAATAAGATAAGCTTGGACTACGTTAACGTACGCAGTGACAATAAGAGATGGAGCACTGAGAGAGTGAGAGAGAGAGCGGAGATGAGTGATCTAATGCATGAGCCAATGGCCTGACATCAAAGACATGACGTCACAGGGAGACCATTGTTGGCAGCTGAGAACCTGACATGGTGTGCTATTACAGGAAAATAATCAACAAAACATCACCAGCAATTACGCCAGATATTTAATGTTTATGTGAATTCTCAATTCTGTTTGGTCTGATTGGTCGGACTAGAATGTTAGTCAAGCCTTATGTCCAATCAGAATCGAGAATTCAACAGCACGTCGGTATATGAGGATTTATCAATGAGGTCCAAATATGTGTTACGTGCTGACTGCAGGCAAAATAATAACTCCAACAAATCATACAGACGTACTGTGTTACCATGTTTTCAGACTGGAGTATCAATCGTTTGATACGTAATGCTATTTAAAGCCCTTTGGACTTCCACTGAAAGCAGAGCACTTCCTATTGATAGGCTTTCTATTGATTAATAAGGACCGTTAAAGACGAGACTGAGATGCAGTCAGCATGTCTCTCCAACACATTTAAAAAAAAAAAAAATCTTTTTTTTAATATGAACATAATTAGCAGAGCCTCTTTGAAGTTGAAAGCAGTTCAGAAAAGACTTTGGCCAAAACCAATTATATAGATTCCCAAGTGCAACGAGACCATAGATGGGTTATACGGATTAATTACCCTGCTTTTATGGATGGAAATTTCTCACGCGGGTGTGAAATCTGCTACAGTTAGTCTTTTTTTAATTATTATTCTTAAGCAAGAGTCTTGAATAGAATAAACTATCAACTGAAGAGATTACAGCTAAGCTCCTGTAGCGAAGCACGTCTTTATTGTTTACTATACTTTTAGTGAAAATGACACTGAAATGCTCAAAATTACAGTACCTGTCTGTATCCAGTGCTACCAGGGGCTTCTCGTCAGGACTCTGGTCTAAAGACGAGTAACCTTTATTAGGAACGACCAACCTGCGGCAGAAACAAGAGGTAAAGAAAACAGTTTTGTTCAATCAAAGCAGAAAAAAAGATTCACATATTTCAGCATGAAACAGTCTGTACAGGATTTCACAAAAATATTTTGGGGGTTGCTGAAGACTATTGAAAACTACTTGAACTGGCGAAATTGCGATAGTTTTGCAATGGTCTTTAGCTGTTTACGTTTGAAACACATCAACTAACAAGTGATTAGTAAAATGCTAAAATTCCAATACACTCGTTCGTCCAAGCACATTTTCATACAATGCTCTCCCTTCAGGATTTTTCTCGTTTTTGCGATCGAAGAAATGAACGCAAAATCAAGCAAGCGCCGCGATATTAGGAGGACCTTGCAATTTTTCAAAATCACCACAGATTTGGGCCAAGACGCATCATGTGATGATTCAGCCGAAGCCCTGTTCAATTCACATACGTCGAACACGAGTACAGGTAAGAGGTCTCGTTTACCAACAAACATCACTGCGAAAAACCGTGCAAAACAATTTCGTGTCACTGCAATTCTCCGATTTTGAAAAAAGCCGTAGCAAAATCGAGCATGGACTATGTGACAAATGTATAAACTTGAAATCTGAACTTTCTCTGCATTTTAACTCTGAAACCGTGTGTCAATTTTGGCCGTTTTCGGCTATATAGGCTATTTGTGACCATTTCAAGTATTATATACTCCAGAAAAGCAGTGGATGAAAAATCTACATACACCATGACGCAATGTATCGAGTAGCAGAGCTGTTTTTCTTTTTTTGCTTTCTTTAATTGTGACAGGAGGTCCACCTGGGCTTGCTGATTAGTCCTGTATCTCTAGTTTTACAGCAACGAGCAACATTTCTCTCGTCTAAAGAACTAAGTACTGAAATAGCCATTCCCTACAGACAAACTGGAATTCTGAGTGGAGAGAAATAATACGAGAGCTATCGAAACATAGCTGATGTAATCGATAGCAAAAAAGTGAACAAAGCAATACACATCATTAGTTGATCTTCTATAGGAGTAAGAGAAGGCCTGCAGGAAGAAGACACACTCCTCTTTCCCTCCATAGAACAAAGGCTTGGCCTAATCTGCAGTCCGTCCACTCTCTGAGGAGACTTATCTATTGATCGACACCAGTGTGTTCTCATTTTTTTAACTCCCAGTAGAAGTGCGACGAGGACTTGTCTTCTCTCTGCCTTTCGTTAGCGCTCACACTGTCTGTTCTCACACTTCAGTAGAGCTGCTTGTTGTTTCAGCTCTATAGTTATGATGTACAACAGGACCATGGCTCCATGGTATTTTCTCCCTGGGTATAATAAACAGCCGTGTTGCCTTACCGTGTTCTAGCCATAACATTGTTTTTCTTGGGCTGCTGATTGACTGGGCTGCCCACCGTTCCGTTCTTCGCCGAGCCCTTCCTGGCCAACTCTCTCTGTTTCTCTGCAGTCAGAGAGAAAATACATCAGAGCCTAGACTTTAAGTAGCGATAAGCAAGTAGCCGGTATCGCAAGGCAGATTTTCAACAATCATGATGATAAAATAGTATAAAAAATACAATATGCATTTATGACCTAAATTCATAAGAAGAACTATAAGAATATACACTCACTGGCCACTTTAAAAGCCATAATAGCTGTAATAGCACCTGCGCATTCAGGAAATTATCCAATCAGCCAATCATGTGACAGCACTATAATGAACAAAAAGCATGCAGCTACAGGCCAAGCGCTTCGGTTCATGTTCACGTCAAAGATCTTAGTGACGTGGGTTTTTGGCGCCAGATAGTTTGGTTTAAGTATTTCAGAAACTGCTGACCTCCTGGGATTTTCACGAACAGCAGTCTCTAGATTTTTGTTTTGGCAGTTCAAAAGAGAACTGCCATTTACCATTGAATACAGCACAGTACGTACAGTACCTTGAATAACCACTCTTTACAACCATGGTGAGCAGAAAAGCATCTCAGAACGCACAACACATCAAACCTTGCCAGAGACCACACTGGGTTCCTCTCCTGTCCTCCAAGAACAGGAATCTGAGGCTGTAGTGAGCACCGAAACTGAACGAAAGTTCTAATAATTTCTTGAATGAAAGAGCAAGTGTACGAGTGTTCCTATTAAAGTGGCTGGTTACCTATTTCGCAATAAGAGGAAGACGATTTTTCATCTGTCTGTGCTTGTGGCATTATGTTTAAATAAATGTTAACATTAAAACCAGGAGATATTATACACATTATGCGGTATTATATTTTCAGTTTGGTGACTTCCTTAATCATAGTCAAAAAAAATAAACTGAAGGCAATAGGACATTAAATAAGGTATTAATACACTGAAATTTTAATAATAGCTAGGACTGATAAGATTATCGACAATTATTTACGCTTGCTTCTATTTTGTTGCTCTATATGACTATTTTAGTCCACACCTGGGTGGACCTACACCGTAAGACTATTGGTCAACTAGGCTTTGGAAAGACATGTCCACTGACCCTTTGCACAATCCATAAAACCACAAATCGCAACCCAAAACAGAAAACAATGGATAACATGTACAGCAGCAGATACTGCTTGTACGTCATAGTTGATTAGGAATTAGTGCTCTTGCTTCACACACAGTATGTGTGCCATCAACTAATAAAAAATAGCTTTGTAGTCATTTGACTAATAGCTGAACTGTACTATATCGTGTCCAGAGCACTCTGACCTGAACAACTTTACACGTCAGTGGCTTAACACAAAGACAACTCACCGATCTTCACTTGCAGCGGAGAGGGCTTGTAGTTGATGGGCACGGACTCGGCCTCTCTAGTTTCAGAGTCAGCCTCTAACGTGGATGTCGCTGCTGGATCCTTGACGCACAGAAACACACAAGAACAACGTTAAACGTTAAAAGGAAGTAGATAAATGCTTTTTATTTTCTCTAAATGGCAATACAGATGTAACTAGTCATGTTATTCTAATCAATTATACAATACGGAAATATTCAATACGCTATATTGCTATCACGAAGGCATCAAGCGCTGTATCTAATGTCAGTGATGTTTATATTTTTGTTCACTTGATCGCTAAATTTAGATAGCTAATTTAATGTAATCTCTCAGACACCTAATTTAATTTGCTAGCTAGTCATGGCTCAGTGAAATCACGTCATTGTACTTCCGGTACTTACGAGCTTTTGTTCGAATCGTTGTTGAGTTATTTACAGTGACATCATGGTATAAACAAGAAAAACTGAAACAATAATAACAGTTAAGTAATCATGAATATAATAGAAGACCTCTTTTCCAAATACTTGTTTTGTGCATTTCGATCGAACCAACAAAAAAACCTGTAATTACTTGTGTGCATTTCTATACAAACAAAAACTTGCTTTTAATTATAATGAGGTGTTGTAAATATGTTAAGCTGCTGTGTGGATTGCCATTAAAAACAGCACATTTGTAATTATCGTAATTATGACGTCAATATACTTTTATTGCTAGCCCTTGCTAACAGTCAGTACAGAGTTTTGTTTGGGTTTTTTTGCTTGATTCTGCAGAGGTTTTTTAAAAAAGATTTGCGATGCAATTTCTGAATTTTTTTGTGCTATTTTTTTTTCCGGAAAACTACTTGAATTAGCGAAATTGCAATTGCGTGAAATTGTTTTGCCCAGCCTTTCAGAGTGATGCTTGTTAGTAAACGAGACATGCACATGCTTTGATGAAGGTTATTTATTTTACCCTCACTTGCTAAGCTCCAAACGGTCTATACATTTATCATGAGTAGAAAGAAAGAAATAGCAACAGAAAGGCAGTGCACAAACACTAAATAGCCTCCAGAGAGTGTCTAGCTGGGGTGAGTGTCGGTTAAGCTGGTGTTAGTCCACTCGCACTGCATGACTCAGCAGTCTTCAGAACCCATTTTAATCTTCCTCTCAGAGCCTGTCCCAGTTTAGCCACTCAGTGATTAAGGTCTAAGAGAAATGTAGAAGACATTTCTACACAGCCTACTGATTAAGAACATATTCGGTTCTTCCTGTTGTTCTTTGGACATCTTCAGTTTGATGAAAGATTAGCCAATTTACACAAGCCCTAAGTATTATATACTGTATGAACTATATGTTGAATGGCATTTAATTTCTTATATTTTTCATTTGATTCCAACAAACACCTTCTCACAAAAACTTCTGTCGCTTCTTGAGTGTCAGACCAAAGATCTCCTTTCATCCTACTCTCTTGTATCGAAGTTCTCCTTTAAACTAAATGATTGCTAATACTAACAATGTTTTTTGAAAAAGAAAAATCTAAAAATAAGAATTCTAGTGTTTCAAATAATCCCATCATAGTCAATAATGTCAGGGATTGAGCTGAGTGAGCTGAAGCTAAACAGTGCATTGACAACCAGTAAACTGAAGCGCTTTACTAGCGGGTTAATTAACTCATTAATTAATTAATCACCCAAATGCGTCCGATACACATATGATATTATTATCAGACATATACACTACATACATATAATATTACAACTTGCTACTTCACAAAATGACGCGAACGCACAAGTGAACTTAAGTAACGAACTTAAAGAACTTAAGTAACTTTTCATAACAACACACGGGCAATAATTAATAATTAATTATTTAAGCATAACAATCACAATATTGTATTACAATAGCGTACTCATTGTAATTCTATTATTTCAGGAGATCGGGTTCACAACGAGGGGAGTTTTCGCATGTTCTTTCTGATACATGTTTAAGTTAATATATAAAACGTGCGAATATTTGGTTTAACTTTTGCACTTTCTCGTCAACTAAAAGGACAAATGACTAAATTTAAAGGATATTTTCCTCAGAAGTCATTGCTCTTCGAAAGGGTGTACTTGCATTGTTATGCCATAATATTATCTTTATATCAATGGCAGAAAATGGTCTTAAAATGACAATAATATCATTTATGGCAATTATTTCTGGGACAATATATCTTCAAACAAACACAGTGATCCTGACAGGCCTATAGCAATGAGCTGAGTTTTATGCTTAAAATGTTTTATCAAGTTACTTATAACATAGAGAGATTCTAGTACACTGTAAAACCGGAGTTCATTTAACTCAAAAAATGTGAGGAAACTACTTACCTCAAACTTTTTAAGTTGATAAATCAATTTCTTTAAGCCAAATACACTTAAATATAACACGACTGAGTTGAATTTTTGTTATATTTAAGTGTATTTGGCTTAAAGAAATTGATTCATCAACTTAAAAAGTTTGAGGTAATTAGTTTCCTCACATTTTTTGAGCTAAATGAACTTATCCGGTTTTACAGAGTGGTAGATCCTTTTCTTGATATTTTAACAGGCCACAGTTTGCAGTCTTTGTTTTGACTGACATCCAGATAGTTGTAATTTTGTATTGTGTGTTTTTTAGCATAGCAACGTACACTACACTTACGTCATATACCATCACGTTGTATCAGACGTTGGTATTGGAGCATTTTTATGAGTACGAATAAATGCTGATGACAATCTTTCCCTCCGACCTCTATCCCTACATTGCTCCAATCAAAGCCAATCAGCTTGTAACATTCAGGATTTGGAAACTTGTGGTTAGCAATATCAGATGATCTCACCAGACAAAACGTGCCCATGTTTAGACAAACAAAGGACTTTATTTAAAGAGGGCGATCTAATGTAGACACAATAATAATAAAATGCGATGTGGTTACTTTTATTGATGAAAACACACTATACTGGCTGGCATTCCGGTTTGCTCTGAAACCTAATTAAAAAATTAAAAAAACTTCAACCTTGGTCAACTTTATGAACAGCTGCATAAACCGTCTATCTTAAAGGAGCAGTACTAGTTCTGGCAAAGCTTTTAAGTAAGATGTTCCTTAAACATAATATGTAGCTTCATAGGAGAATGCTATGAAGATGTAAATACTTGCTGCTAAATACAGTGCACCTTCACTTTCCATTTCTAAACCTGCTTTTCTCAACAACAACAAAAAAGAGAGAAAGAGAGAGAGAGAGAGAAAGATGGGAGGTTTCCTGATGCCATAGCTACCACCTAGTATTTCCTCCGTAAGACCATGCCAGCGTTTTGTTCACTTTGTAAGGTCTGGGCCCTTCGTGGAAACTGAGAAGAGAACAGAAGGTGTCTGTTAGCGGGAAAGCGAGAGAGGGAGACTAATATTCGCTGCCAACAGAGCTCTTATTATGAGCACAAGCCTGGCCTTATTACAGGAGGCCACGAGGCACCGTGGGTAAATGTCACAGACCAATCAGAGCAGAGCAGGGTGCTCACAGCATACAGCCACGCTATCCGTTGTAGCTGTCAGACCATGTTTACTTTCTGACTAAGGTTCCTAAGTGGAACACAGAACTGAAACAAAGCTGGGCATTATTACAAATTCAATGTGCGACCTTGTCTTGAAAACCCCGAGCTAGTGAAGAGGCTCGTACAAATACAGCTGAGGTAAAGAGAGGTCACATGACCAGAAGGACACTTTAATACCGTTCGTTGTTCGTCACTTTCAAATAGGGGGGTCACGGTTTGATATTTTCACAGAATCATATCAGACCACGGTTTCGTGGTATGTATTTTACCCTCCTCACTGAGAAATGAAGGTTGCTGTAGGAGAAGTCCAGAGGGAGGAGGTTGTGAACATTTTTGGCGAGTCGCAGCTGGATAAAACATGATGAGAACTACTGGTGTAAGCAACTTGAACCGGTAAAAAAAAAAAATAAATAAAAATAAAAATTATAATAATAATAATAATAATAATAATGTGTATTAGATGGAAATTCATTTCAATTTTGAAAAAGCTGTCGGTGAGGTAATCATTCGATCATACACCGCGACTAACTGTGAAACTCGAACAACCCTTCTCTCAAATTGAAAAACCGATTAGATGCTCAATGACTACATTTACATGCGCATCAATATTCCGATATTAATTGGAATTTGTCCGTATTCCACTTAGTACTGAGTCAATATACGTAGTACTGAGTCATATACACGCAGCAGTCCGACTGCCCCGATTCAGATTAGGACAATATTCTGCTTCCCCAAATTCCACCTTTGCATATATCAAAAAGCTTATACTGTAATAGTGGTTAAAAATGATTATTAGTATTATTATTTGTGTGGTGGTTTATCAGGATTATTGGAACGCTGGATCTTTTGACATATTCTCATTATTGTTGTAACAATGAACAAATGCTGTTATCCAGCTTAATAGTTAATTCATTTTTGCAACAACATTCGATCATCTGGTTCCGTCTGAACCTCTGGGGAAGAACCAGATGATCGGATAGGAACAAGCTCTGTTTTTGAGGAACATGTACACGCATGGCAGTGGTGGGTGGTCCTATTGGAACCCGTCCTGCCTGGGCACTCCTTTTGGACTCATGACGAAGCTGGGCCAACTTCCACACTGCTTCAGAACACATCCATGGGCGATGATTCAGGGAACACTGGGACACTGGGAAAAGCCTGTAAATGTCATTATTATACACCAAGTGCACAAAATGTCTACTGTATGTTCTTTTAGTAAAAGATGGTTGTACAGGCTTATACAGGCAACACATGGAATGATAAATAATTCAGCTGGACTGATGAATGTGAAAAAGATCACGCTGCGTGTAAGCTTGACATGAAGAAAAAAAGTCAGCACATTAAATCTGACACCAGAAAATCTCTCACATAGAAACTAGTTCTGTTTCCAGATGGGTTTTTTTTTTTCTTCTTCTTCGAGCTGCAAAAACGCAACACTTCCGAAATCGAACGTGATGAAAGATGGAAACACGTAAACAATGAAGCACAAAGTGCCCGTCTCAAGTCAACAATTTTCTTTAATTAGAAAATACTCGCACTTTTACAAGATGCCCCACTAAAGAAAAGTAGTGCAGTTCCCTACACAGACAGCTTTCCTTCGACAACACAGATGACAAAAAGATCCAACCAAAATACAACATCAGAAGAATGAATAGTTATTCCAGCTCGCCTACAGGTTTAATTGGCCGTACAATTCATTCCACACACACACACACACACACACACACACACACACACACACACACACACACACACAGGGTGAGTAGACCTGGGGCTGGCTTGGCACTCCACCAAATCATGAGACCTGGTACACAAACCACAGGTCATCATTAAGGCTATGTCTACATTAATCTGGATAAATTTGAAAACGTCTTTTTCCTCTATGTTTCGGCCTCACGTCCACACGTTTGCTTGATTTAGTGCTATCTATTGCAAAATTGCTAAATCCTGGAGGGACCGCTTACAGCCAGAACTACCCTCGGTGCCATGCTGTTCTAGAAAACAAATGAACACCTTCTGTCCAATCAGATTTTAGAATTCAACAGCGCTGTGGTCTAAAGATAGATAACAATAATTCCGACCATTGAGGCACAACCCATTTTAAGGTCTACGCACAATAGCCTTAAATCTGGAATTAGCATGAGAAAAGTGTAGCGCTGGGTAACAGCTGGCGCTCTGAATAGCAGGACAGGATGAAAAAGAGGCACAATATCACCCCAGGCTGTGTCATCTCATCCCAGCTCCAGTTCAATGAGCAAATGTCGAAGCTGAGCTCAACACACTACACACACTCATGTCAAGTGCAAGATTGATCACTATGGAAGTGGAAGTCTGAAGATGGAGTGAAGTGGATGCGTATTGGATCAGACATAACACACTGTGTTTAGTCTGCTTAGCTTTTAGGTCAATTACTGAAGAAAAAAATAATAATCTGAATACCCTATTGGCTATCCTTTAACTGCTATATATGTATAAAATGTATATAAAAGTAATAAAAGATAGTTTTGTCTCCATGCATAAGAATATGATTTATAGATTAAGCCTAGTCTCTGGTCTTTCTTGAGCATGCTAGCTCACTAATCAGACTTAATCAGTCTATGTCAGACTTTTTATATTATTTGGAAAAAAAAAACACCATTACATTATACTTCTTTAGGACTTCAAGTCCCTGTGAAGTGCCTTGAAATGCGCAGTGTTATTCGATGTGTTGATGAAATTTCCACTGAAACAGGAAGTCAGGGCAGGACATATCAAGTAGCCCCTCCCCCTGTTTACATAGCCAATAGTGTTCAGCTTACCTCACGGCCCAGGCTAAGTCGTATGCGACAAAAAAATTGAAAGTGAATGAATTCAAGCCATTTCCTTCTTAACCAACTTACAGTTGGAAAACGGAATAAAACGCACGTTCGAACAGCCAAAGACGCATTCACGACCCATGCTCGCTGACATGAGTTCTCTCGCTCAACGCCGACCACGTCGGTAAGGTGATTTTTATCGTGTTGGGCGGCGGGACACGTCAGATTCTAGAGAGTATTTGATTAGACAGAAAATCGGATGAGAACCTGAAATGCCGAACGATGTCATCGAAACTGTTGATCCGTATTAGTCATAGACAGAGAGTGTAAATTTTGTACTTGAGTCTAAATGCGAATTTGGTCATTGTTTTTAGAGCGCACTAGCTTACAGAGAAACTTAAGGCTAACATGTTCATACTAAAAGCCAACTAAAAACTTCCATTTTGACTTCATGGGGAGTTTAATTCTCTCGATCATTGGGGACATATTGCACCAGGCTGCTACGATACACAAAATTTACGGTGGTGTCTCGAAATGATGAAAAAACAACAACAACAAAACTGGAAATGGTTTCCATTTTCAATGGATTAAAAACAGCATATAACGAAACAAAACCTGTGCATTAGAATGCAACAAAAACGAAAGATGTCTAATGAAACAGTACTTTGGGCATGTGGGTTTAAGCAAGCTGAAGTGTTTATTAAGTGTTTATTACCACTTATTACAATAAGAGGTATGTTACAACAAATAACCTACTTTAGCCTGCGGACTGGTAAGCGTACCGCTCGATACGCAGATGTATCAAATGACAAGATATGGTACGCTATATGGTTACAGCCCGAACGTTTCCAATTTCACAATTGTAAGCTGTGAAATATATTTGCTGCCGGTCGTTCTCCTCATGTAGATTAGTCCAATTCCAGCCAGACTACTCGTCTTCATCCATATTCGGCAAACGTGAAATCTATTTGCAAATTCATCCGGTGTATTATTTCGCCCTGTCAGTTTCAGCGTGCTCAATAGTGTGAATAAAATTTTGCAGTAGTCTGAGAAATGACTCTCTGTAAGTCAGCTGTTAGAAAACGTAATTACTTTCATCTGTAATTAAGAATTTCTATTTCCCACTTCAGCATAGGATAAGCCTATTAACCGAGTGAAAAATCCTTCTTAACGTATCTCAGCCAGGAAACGCTTACACGATCGAAAGCTCAGAGCTGGACCGACTGTGCTAGCTTATTATCCATTTGGGGCGTTTTATCTCACTGAGGAAAGGACTTTTTGTTTTTTTGTTAACACGTTTCATTGCTTTTATACTACAGCAATTTGCCAACACCAACCAATTATAACTTATTAAAGTGCCCGGGAAAACAAAAAAAAAGTTTTGTGGCTTTTAGTATGAATAGGTTAAAAAAACAATGACAAAATTCGCATTTGGAAGATATATGCTTTCAAAATGTACAGTCTTTCTCTACCACCGGTACGGATCAACAATTTTGATGACATCATTCTGCACTTCAGCTTCTCATCAGATTTTCTGTCCAATCAAATGCTCGCTAGAATCTGAAGTGTCCCGCCCCCAACATTATAAATATACACGGTACTAACTGTCAAGTATGACTTAGCCCAGGCTGTGAAGTAAGCTAAACAAGATTGGCTATTTTTAAAAGAAGGAGGAGCCATGCCTTGACTTCCTGTTTCAGTGGAAATTACGCAAACACCACGAATAAATGGTAAATGGCGCACTTATATAGCGCTTTTATCCAAAGCGCTTTACACTGTGTCTCATTCACCCATTCACACACACACTCACACACCAATGGTAGCAGAGCTGCCATGCAAGGCGCTAACTTGCCATCGGGAGCAATTTGGGGGTCAGTGTCTTTCCCAAGGACACTTCAGCATGTGGAGTCATGTGCGCCAGGAATCCAACCACCAACCCTACGATTAGTGGACAACGCGCTCTAGTGATAGATCATACTTTTTATCTGTTTATAGTTACTTTTACTGTTGTGAAATGTCCGCAAAAGAAGTTATTACGTACAAGTTATTGTTATCACGTACAACGTATGTTGTGCTTGTTGCTTACAAGAGATGAACATGTTTTTCCCCCAATTTGTAGCTTGAAATTGATACAATTCTGAGCTTCGATTTCCCACTTCCAAGGTAAGCTGAATGCAGCACAGAAATGAAAGCATATTATAATGACAATTAGAAGGTGTGTTGCTTTGCAGCTGGAACTCATGTCAGAGCTGCTGTTATAGACAATTAATCAACACCAACAGACTTAGTAACTGTGGTTTACTAGCAACTAGAACCTTCGGGACATTCATTCGACAATTAGAAGTCGAATGATCGAGTAATGTACCGATACCGATAACCAAGTTGGGCAGTACCTGCGGATAACCGATTAATCAACCGATTGAAAACAATGAAAACATAACACTCAAAGTAAAATATTGCTGAACTTTATTACAAAAATAAACAGTACTGACTGTATCATGAAAATCTACTGTACTTTTTTTTAATGATTATATATATATATATATATATATATATATATATATATATATATATATAAACTGAACCAAAAAGTAACCCTCCAAAAAAAAACAAATAAAAATAGAGACATGCAAAATGAATCAAAAACACTTCAAATAACACAACAAAACTGGACAGTGATAGTTTTTATTTCGCCTCTAGAGGCCGCTATCATGCTACATAGCCTAATGACAGCAGACCCTTCTCAACTGCTCCTGCAACGGATCTAACCGGGGAAAACTATCAGTGGATTTTTGCCGATAAGTGATAGATCCAGCGATTCAGATGTCGGTGCAGATTAATCAGCAAAACCGATCGATCGGTCCACCTCTAGTTCTAATAATGTAATTAAAGGTGCATTAGATACGATTAGTCAATCAATTTTTTTTCAAGCTTAGCTCTTAGGTTTAACAGTTACATAGGTAGGTTAGACATTTGAACGTTTTTTTTTTTTAAAACCCCTTCAGCCGACCAACCCCCAACCTCCATTCCTGCCCACGTTCACAAAGCTCTACCCCCAGGACCTACACGATTTTGCGTGCCGTCCTTGCGCAGGGGCCGTGCTAATCTTCTCTGTATCGTTCCAATTTTAGCATACGTGCTGCCGTAGCAAGGCTCGACAGTGGCCCATAGAGTAGAGTGTCTACGAAATGATTACCGTAAACACAAACAAGCATTAAGGACCGGAAATCAGTTTTCCGAATGGGTTTTCTCAGCCACATTATACTGCCCTGACCACGTTATATTATACATTTGTCGTCAAGTCCTGTACTAAGTATTCTGCAGGTTATTTGTACAAGTAAGAAATGCAAACCATTTAAAAACTAATTAAATCAACTACTGCGTGACCTCATCAATCAATATCACCAGATCAGAACTTGATTTTCTTCTTCTCAGGATCGACAGAAAATTCTGACCTCACTACTTCCTGATGATCATGTGACTTGTGGAATATTCCAAATATTTCCCAGGGGGGAATGTTGTCAGACTAAAATCTAAGTTTTTTTCATTAATTACCTATAATGGCTGACTCATGGAGGAGGATGGTTCGCGCATGAGATGTCACACGTTAGTCATAAAATAAGATGTTTCATGTGTTTTAATGATTCTGTTTGGAGGTAAAGTGTAGTTATAGTGGGCTGGTATAATAGTAGACAAGAAAACATGCTGTAGATGTTGTTTTTAGGTTTCATAAAGGTTTTAAGTTATTTAGAATGTTGTGAAGGACACTTAATAGAGATTTTAAATGTGTGTAATGTTTGTACATGTAATATCGATGGGACACGGAGGTAGACGAGACACAGCTGGGGAAGAATTGGCGTTAGGTTATCATTTGTAAACAATAAAATCAGTCCTGCAATACTCATATCATTCTCAGCCTATTGACCAGTCCAGTCTTTTTTCTTTTTTTCCCCCCCAGAATACTGGGATTTCTTGCTAGCCTCTATCGCCAATGTTCCTGGACTATTTATGATTCTGTCCTAGGCTTTGTAAAGAACTCAGCGAGCCAGGCTGTTTTACTGCTGTTTATGCGCCGGTGCGTTAGTGGAAATGCTACTCACCAGCGGCTGCATCTCCGAGTTCACTGGTGGGACCTGAAATCTGTCCATTTCTTCCATCATTTTGGCAACACGGTCTTCTGACACAATATATATCCGAGGTTTAAGCTGAAATGGTAACTGGGAAAACGCATTTAATCAGTCGGAAATATCCGGTGTCATTTCAGTTTGTTGTTAGCTATCTAACGGTTATGCTGGGTGTACTGGTCAGAGGTGACTCAACGTCAGCGCGTTCTTTTTTTTTAGTCAACCCGTATTCCGTGAAATCCTGCCTCCTTCTCTAGGATTGGTCGTTTACGCAACCTGTCAGCTGACCAGTTGCTCTGTATCAGCCAATCAGCTGTTACCCAAGCATCGCATCGTAGGCGGAATGCTCCTAACTGATCCTAAACGCAGTAGCCGGGATTCGTCAGAATACGGGTGTAGGGGAATAGCGTAACGCCAACATTTCACTTCCGGATACACAAACCCCGCCCACCTTACGCATTAATGAATAATTCATAAACCACGCCCAGAAACTGCTATGCCTAAAGCAGATTGTTGTTGTTGTTGTTGTTCTCAGCTTTGTTGGTGTTGTTGTTGATATTGTTGTTGTTGTTGTTATTGTTCATCTTCTTTTTCTTTTTCTTCGTCTTCTTTTTCTTCTAATTCTTCTTCTAATTCTTCTTCTTTTCTTATAATTCTTCTGCTTCTTCTTCTTTTCTTATAATACTTCTTCTTCTTCTTTTCTTCTAATTCTTCTTTTTCTTCTTCTTCTTCTTCTTCTTCTTCTTATAATTCTTCTTTTTCTTATAATTCTTCTTTTTCTTCTTCTTTTTCTTAAATTCTTCTTTTTCGTCAAATTCTTCTTTTTCTTCTTCTTCTTCTTCTTCTTATAATTCTTCTTTTTCTTATAATTCTTCTTTTTCTTCTTCTTTTTCTTAAATTCTTCTTTTTCGTCAAATTCTTCTTTTTCTTCTTCTTTTCTTCTAATACTTCTTTTTCTTCTTCTTCTTCTTCTTCTTCTTCTTCTTCTTCTTCTTCTTCTTCTTCTTCTTCTTCTTCTAATTCCACTTCTTTTTCTTCTTCTTCTTTTTCTTCTACTTCTTTTTCTTCTTCTTCTTCTTTTTCTTCTTCTTCTTCCTCTTCTTCTTCTTCTTCTTCTTCTTCTTCTTCTTCTTCTTCTACTACTACTACTATTCAGTTGTTTATTCATTTACTCTATGCACAACTTTTACAAATGGTCTCTCAGATTCAATGTACATAATCATGAAGTAGTATTTAAAAGAAATACATACGCAAATACATCAATAAATGCATAAATGAAAAGAAACAAGCAAGCAAATAGATAAGAGAGAAATAAATAAACAAACAAACAAAAAAAAATTTTCATTATTGATAGTGGAACTTATTAGTAAATTCGCACTTTTCATTATGAAAATTACGAGAAATATAAAATGTGTTACATTGTACATACGTCTTTTATGTTCATAACCACTGACTAATCAATTAAATTTCATTAAATTCAATTAAACCTCAGTATAACCCGCACGTTTTCATCATAATTGCTCTGTATGGCTGAATAAATAAACAAAGATCAATTTGGTGGAAATTAACATTTATTGTCATTTATTAAACATGTATTATACATATATATCCATTATATTTGTGTTTGTTTATTTAAAATGAACTTTAAACAAAGCTTTTTGTTGTTTGTTCAAATCATATTCATATAATATTTGTCACTTTCCTTTAATTTGAAGGTCATTAGCATGCCTTTTAGTGTGCTATATTCACTATGTTCTTTGGGGTTTTGTGTGTGTGTGTGTGTGTGTGTGTGTGTGTGTGTGTGTGTGTGTGTGTGTGTGTGTGTGTGTTGTTGTGGTTGTTGTTGTTTGTTTGTTTGTTTGATTGATTGATTTTTGGCATAGAAAACGTGAATTAAACGCGAATGAGGTCTTAAGTACACTTGAACAATATTTCCAACCCCTTGTATAGTCTCAACGAACCCTTTTTCAGATTTTGTTGTCACTAATGCACAACATACTGCACATCATTCATTCATTCATTCACTCTTCAAAACCCATTCTATGAAATCTGCATTATTAGATTATGTGTTATTTACTTAGTGCAGAATAGCCTAGGTTTTCATTAGAGCCAGGTTTTGTTGATATTAGTTGTTTGGTTCAGGAAATGTGAGATCCATTTTAAATGTATTACTGAAATGTTTAAGCAAGGTCGTTTGGGTAAAATACTGTAAGTTATTAGTAACATAACACTGCTGCAGTATGCGACTTGTCCTGCAGATGGAGCTATATGATTATATATGAAGGTGGAATCCAAACGTTGGCATTTAAAAGCGCCTATGAAACAATTAAGGGGCACAGTGGCTGTTAGCAGGTTTGCCTCGTATCTCCATGGTTGGCCCAAACCAGTTCCAGCACAACAATGACCCTGTGCACAAATCGAGGTCCATAAAGACATAGTTTAACAAGGTTGGTGTAAAACAACTCACGAGGCCTGGACATGCCCTGACCTCAACCCCACTGAGCACCTTTAGGATGAACTGGAGCACCAACTTCACACCAACTTTGGTGTCCAAGCACTTCTGTTCTTGTGGCTGAACGGGCAAATCCCCACAGCTACATTTGAAAACCTAGTGGAAAACTATCCCAGAAGAGCTGAGGTTACTATAGCTGCAAAGGGCAAACAATTTCATATTAATGCCCATGGTTTTGGAATTAGATGTTCAGTATTGAGGTGTACACATACTTTTGGCCATATAGTCTATCTATCAATCTATCTATCTATCTATCTATCGATCTATCTATCCAGCTATCTATCCACAAGAAGACAAAATGATACAAACAAAGGGTTGGATACAATCTCACAACCTGTTATATATATATATATATATATATATATATATATATATATATATATATATATATATATATATATACACACACACACACAAACACATCATTACATACATCACTGTTGAATTGACAATTGAATTCTTGAGAAATTGTTAATGTGAATTGTTATAATTAATGATTTGGTAAAAACATTCATGGAAGGAATCTCCAGTGTCAGTGCTTTGCAACAGTCAGTATGTTTTCTGTTTTGGAAAAATCTTAAGGACTGAGGATTTTATGCTTTGCAGTTTCAGAGAGAGAGAGAGAGAGAGAGAGAGAGAGAGAGAGAGAGAGAGAGAGAGAGAGAGAGAGAGAAAGCAAGAGTTTATAGTTACTGTAATATAACTGATAAAAGGAATGATCTTGTTTCACAGATGCTTCACAACATTTCATGTGAGTACGTTTGCCTTGTACCTCTGAGGTTAGGGGTTGGAATCCTGCCTCTGCCCTGTATGCACGGAATTTGTATGTTCACCCTGTGCTACGGTGGTTTCCTCCGAGTACATCAGTTTCCTCCCCCAGTCCAATGACTAGTGTTGTAGGCTGATTGGCATTTCCAAATTGTCGGTAGTGTGTGAATGTGTGTGCGATTGTGCCCTGCGATGGGTTGGCATTCCGTCCAGGGTGCCCCGAGGCTCCCCCACAACAAGAGGTATGGAAAACGGATGGATGGATGGACATACAGTATATAAATTTTAATTGTAACTATTGTAACAAAAGAAAACCTGACAAAACGTTTAATATGTACATGTTTGCAGAAGTAGACTGTGTATTTGATCTCACACACAACTTAATTACAGTGTTTTTTAATGAATTAATGGTTAGAACTTGGCCCTCACCCTTCCAAAGTGGTAGCTGTCATGAGATAGTGGAGAACTAATTAATGGGTGGGAATCGGTGATGAATTAATTGCATGTGAAAATGTACTAAAACACATGTTAGATGCTCCATATTATTTTGAATGTCATTTATAGAAAATATGCTTTTGTAGAGTGTAAGCATGTAGGATTTTCCATCCATCACAGGAGAATTACAGTCCCCTCCAAAACTATTGGAATGGCAAGGCCATTTGTTTGTGTTATACACCAAAGACATTTGGGTTTGAGAACAAAAGATCGATATGAGATGAGAGTTTAGGGTTTCAGCTCTTATTTCCTCATATTTGGACTGACATAAAACATTTTGTATCAGACTACCCAATTTTAGGTGAGCAAAAATATTGGAACAGGTGACTGACAGGTATTTCTTGTTACCCAGGTATGTCCTGTTAGATTGATTGTTTAAACAATAAATAGCTCTGAACAGCTACTCTTGGTTTTAACCTTCAGTTTCACCTGTGAAGACGGCATTTCTTGTTAAAACGGTTAAGCCAACATGAAGATCAGAGAGCTGTCTATGGGAGAAAAGCAAGCCATTTTGCCAAATCTATCACTGGGTGGTCTGATACAAAATGTGGTATGTTCTATATTGCTTAACATATCTACATATAAATGCCAAGAAATAAAATCTGAAATTCTAAACTCTATTCTCATATCCATCTTTGGATCTCAAACCCAAATGTATTCAGTCTACAGCAAACAATTTATTAGCCTTGCTGTTCCAATAGTTTCAGAGGAGAATTTTAAACGCACAGAGTATGGAGTTAAATTTGTGCCAAAACTAAACAAATAAATATACCATTTTGTAAACAAACACAATTTGCTTTGCAAAGTAAAACTCGACTCTCAAACAAACAGAAAGTGATTTTCTCACAAATGTGTCTGCTTGATTTTCTCACAAATGCAGCTAAGCAACCTCCTCTTCCAAACCAACAGATGGTGCTATTGGTCAATTTACACTAGGAGAAGCATTACAACCGCACATTACATTACACCACAATAGAGTGCAGTAAATAGTTTTTTTTTTAAATTAAATCCTGAAATAAGGTCTGTGATTACCACAAGCTCAAGATATTTTCACATTTTATTCTATGACAATAACAAATTTATGTGCCAATTATCCCAATTTCAAACCTCAACTGCCCCAAGAGGAAATGTTTATTGGATGTCTCTTATTGATTATAGATTCAAAAAAAACTTGGTTCTTACAATATAAGTATTGCATACCAAATAAAATTATGGAAGTTCATTTTAGAATCTTGCACAAAATCTACCCATGCAGTGCACTATTATCAAGATATTGTGAAGTAACTGATACATGTACCTTTCGTAATGGTGAGAGTGAAAACCTGAGACATTTGTTCTTTTCATGTAAAGTGTCTCCATTTTTATTTTTTGGTGTGAATTGAGTAATTACTGTTTGTCTAAAGGAAATTTAAGTTATGATTTAAGCATGAAGTAAGTTATTTGTTATTTTTGAAAATAAAAACAAGGTGCTAGAAGCTAGGTTGAATTTCTTTATTCTTGTGGCAAAATTTTACCATCACAAGCAAAGGTTTCTTAAAAAATTATCTAGGTTTGTGGAATTTTTTACCTGGAGTGGAGTATTTAATCCTTGAGGTTACTTGATAACAAAAAATAGATTTTTTCCCTACTATGCTGCGATGAGATCTTTCATGTGACATGATTAATAGGCCTGTGTTTATTTATTACTGTCAGTATAATATATATATATATATATATATATATATATATATATATATATATATATATATATATATATATATATATATATATATATACTCTGTTTGCTGCTTCGTCTCTTATACTGTGTTTATTGAACATTTTTAACTACTTTGAGCTGCATTTATTATTATTATTATTATTATTATTATTATTATTAACATCAGTAACAACAATTGCGATTAAATGCCCTTAGTAGCAGTAATATGTGCTACCATAACTGACAGGAAATATCATATACTAAACTGTACTAGGAAAGAGTTCAAACTCACCTTCTGCTTCAGAAGCTCTGACTTTTGAACATATTTCCAAATCTAGTCCCGGTATGTACTTGAGATGAACTGGATGATCGTTCTCCGAACACCCAAGGCTCCAACTTGTGAGTGATATCAGTGCTATGCAATATTTATTAAAACAGTTGAAGCACAGGCTTTCACAGAGACATATATCATCAATCCTCAGAGTCTCAAATTATCATAAGACTCTAAATGAGTGCTTTATTAAAGCAAACTTCACTCAGTTCACTAAACATTTAATAATGAACATTTCTTCATACACTTAGATCTATTCTTTGGTTAGATATTCAACAACATTGTTCAAAAACTTTTGATTGGAACTATATACTGTAATGTTTAGGATTGAGTGGATAAATGCACTGAAATGTGATCTAATCTTGTTTCCACCGAATAAGCCTGTTCCTGAGGAGGTTTGAGCTGGTGTTCTTGTTGTCTAGGTAATGATCAAAGAACGGAAAAATCCAGGATTATGTCAAATCATAAAATTTCAATCATTCAGTCATGAGGTAATCCAAGTATGAAGAACGGTTATGCATGACTGCAGTGATTCCATCCAACACGGTCCTCTCAGTGTCTGCTGTTCTGTCTCTAAGCTGTGCTATTTTCTAGCTGAGGAGAGAAAAGTAGCAGGTTGACCGAGACAAATCAGTTTGTAGTTGTACGAAGCCCTATATTTTGTTTAAGTGCTAAAATACATTGACTTGATATGCTTTAAAAAAATGCTCTGAATTGCACCTTGAGTCCTGAGAAGAGTACTGAAAAAGAAAAGAGTAAGGTATAAAGGAAATGCGTGTGTCTCAGTGCTCAGTGCTCGCATAAGTGAAGTTGTTTCACATGCGTCAGTTTGTCTGGATGCTCACGTTAGTTCTCCATGCTTGCGATTGCCTTTGTTTACTGACATATATCTCTACATAAGAAATCTTTATAGTTAATACTCTACAAATGAATCTGGACAAATTCCACCTGCTCGTGTTGGTGATTTCTAATAAAACATGATGGGCATTCTGTTATAGAAAAATCAATGGGAGGAATGGGAATGGTGGCTTAATGATTAGCACAGTTGCCTCGCACCTCCAGGGGGTTGGGGGTTCGAATCTCACCTCCACCATGTGTGCATGGAGTTATGGATTATTTACCTCAAACAGCACATCCTGAAGTGTTTTCATATTACAGGCAAACCAAAAAGATTTTCCTGTGGTGGAAAACATTTTACAAAGAGACTCCTTCCATAAAATCATCCCACCATTGCAATGATTATACATGCTTTCTTTTGCCAAATAACCACATGGTGTCCCTGTGAATTAGCTGTGACCAATCAAATGCGAGAATTCAACATTGCTCTCGTATTAACGAAAAAGCTTTGCACTAAAGTAAGTTTTAGCACATGTTATCAAATTCATCAACAGATAAAAAATGTTAGGTAGTTTAATAATTACAGAGATCCGTTTAAAGATTGAGATCTATTTACACCTAATGGAGGTTGACATGCGCATCCATTCACAATCTGGTGTTTAGTGAAACGTCTTAAAATGGTGCATTTAACAAAACGCCATATTACTCCTGCTCATCAAACAAAGCACAAATATTAGGATGGTACATTAAGCTGTCTTCATTAACAGTAATGAGTTCAGTGATATGCGCTCAGGAAGCTGCTTAATCATACTCTTGGGAGAGCTTCAGGAAATAACTTTGCTACATAACAAAGAGCAGGACAATTTACAAAGGACATTTACATGAACGACACTGTATAACCGATTGCAGGTACCTGCGTTGGGATTTTGCTTGTGTTTTAGAGGTTGTAACTCCAGGAGGTTGTAGGATGTAATATTTAGGCACTTCTAATCTCCACTGATAGAATCCTTCAATAGGTTTAGACCACACGTGGATAAGGTTTTCTCATGCAAATTCATATTTTTATTCAAGACAAACAGATGAGGTTGTGAATGAGAATGGTATCATGTATTCACTCTTGTTTAGTTATCTAGAACTTGCTAGCACTTTCCAACATCAAGAACCACACCACATAACAATTCCAAGGCGAGTTACCATAAGAGGTTAGCTAGCTACGGTAGACGAGTGAGTCCATGATTAGGGTGTCATTTGGTTCCCACTGATACTATGGTTACAAATAGGTATGTAAAGTAAAGGTAAGTCATTTTAAACATCAGAGAACAGCACGTTGTCCTGTCCAAACTCACTATAAATACACTTTAACCCGAAATATAATTTTAACATTATATTCATAAGTATAAACATTAAAATACCAAACCATTCGTTTCCATGATGTTCATCCATTATAGGATATGAAAAAAATGTACATCTTAGTTCACATTCACTCAACACTGCTGCCTGAACACATTCACCCCTACAAAATATTTGGAATAGTCCACAAGTCACCACATGTCTAAATTTCCTGAAGATCATGGGAAGAAGAAAACTATACTCTCTTTGTTTTGTTTTCCACCAAATGATCTTATGAAATTGACTGGTGATATGGATATGATATGGACCTTGTTACCCAAATTATACCTTGAAAGTAAATAATTAATTGAATATTTTTAGAGATCATTAGAATGTCCTTAAGGTGTGTATATTTGCTTAATTCTAAGCCCCAGAAATAATACTAATTCAACCCTGTTACTCATTCAAGTGCAAAACGCAGCCATTGTCAGGAAAGAAACCTGAAATGGGTTAACATTTAAAAATAATAAATAGGTAAAGCTTTTAAATATTTTTTTAGGTTCCAAGGTCTAAATGCAATCAAATCACAGATTCACCCAGATAGGTTAGCTTACCTCAGCCTTCTGCTTCTACTAGCTCCACTGGCTACACCATGCTTGACCGTATGTATGATGTTCTTTTTGTGGAATTCACTGCTAGGTTTATGCCAGATGAACCAAACAGAACATTCTCCCAAAAGGTTTGAGGATCATCAAAGTGTGTTTTGGCAAAATTCAGATGAGCCTTAATGTTCTTCTAGGTTAGCAGTGGTTTTCACCTCGCCATCACCTCCATCTTCCGTGGATGCCATTTCCCCCAGTGTCTTTCTGTTGGTGGAGTCATGAACAGTGACTTTTATTGATGTAAGAGAGGCCTGTAGGACCTTTGATGTTGTCCTTGGCTCTTTTGTAACTTGCTCTTGGAGGAATTTGTTAGGCCGGCCACTTCTGGGAAGGTTCACTATTGTGCCGAGTTTTTCCATTTGGAGATAACGGCTCACACTGTGGTCCTTTGGATTCCCAGAACCTTTGAAATAGCTTTTTAACCCTTCCCAGACTGATGTATTTCAATCACCTTCTTCCTCCTCGTTTCGGGAATTTCTTTCAACTTTAGCATAGTGTGTTACTCTGTAAGACGTTTTAACCAACTTCATGGTGTTGAAAAAGTTCCATTGAAGTGTTGATTTGATCGAACAGGGTTTGCAGTAATCAGGCCTGGTTACGTCTAGTCCAGCTGAACCCCGTTATGAATGCAGATTTATAGATTTTTGGAATTAGTAACTATAGGAGCAAATACATTTTCACACAGGCCCAGTTGGTATTGGATAACTTTTTTGCTTCAATAAATAACATTATCATTTAAAAACTGTATTTTGTGTTTACTCAGGTTGCTTTCTTTTATCTTCGATTTCATATTTTAATTTCTGAAACAGTTTAGCATGAGATATACACAAAAACAGAAGAAATCAGGCGAATATTGTTTCCACAGCACCGTAAATTTCAAATCTTATTTTTGCCAAAGGCTGCATATGGTGTGCCATTTCATTAAAACGTTTTTAAAAAATGAGCAATTAGTAAAAGTAATCTTTGACAACTTGTTGCTGTACTATAAGAGGAATAAAACACTCTTGTGCACTTTAAATGTTCACACTCTTAAGTGTTTTATTCCTTGCTTATGGCAGATTTAATATTCATTCACAGTTTTGACTGGTTCATGCTCACGCTCAGACTAATTTAAGAGCAGATGACCCAGACTGAAGAAAAAAAAAAAAAAAACTCTTAGATCTTCTCCTAATTTATCATTAATAATAACTATTTTGAGCTTGAAACCTGAGCATGTTGGAAGATAATAGACAGAGGGGGATATCATCAAGCTCAGCGGCATGGCCTAGTTAAATCTCATTAAGCTCTGACTCTGTTTAATATTCAAGTCAGTCTGAATAAAATGACAGGATAATTCCTCAGTGTAAAAAATTAGCCACACTATATTATCTACTTGTTTCAGTGACACGTTTGGTAACAGGTTCTTAGTCTCAAATTATCCCTTTTAAATCAGCATATTTACCATAGCTATTATAGTTAAATGCTTGTCTCAGTGGTATAAAAGCAATTGAGATGCTTTGCGTCTCCTAACTGGTGTCATATTTGAGTGATCCATCCACTCTAATAGCTGTAATCAGGCTTCCTCATTAAAAAACTCTTGCTTTATATATTATGTGAGATCAAGTTGTAGTGTGCTGTTGCACACAGTTAACGTTAGATGGCAAACTTGCTTAATCCTGAGACAATTCTGTTTATTTCTTTATGTGGACGCCAGAGACAGTTAGTTCCTGGTTGTGGCAGCTACAGATTACGTTAATCACCATAGTTTTTCTGCTTTGTCATAAGACTGCTGCGAGAGTTCACGAGGCTTTAACCGTATCTGATGTTCATCTGTTATTTTCCATCCTTTTCCAGCGTTGATCCATGCGGCCTCGTGGTGAACCCTTTGATAAGGAACACCCCCCCCCCCCCCCCCCCTTCATATATTAGCCATAAAGCATCTCATTTCACATCCTGAATACCAGAACCAACCACAGGCATGACAATACAGGTGATTTTTTTTTTTTTTTTTTAACAATAGATATCACAATTTCTTTTGAATTGTTTTTTCTCTTCATGCAAATGAGGTATTGTATAACAATTACGTAATGTTCGATCAAGACAATACCATGGAACTATTATAGAAAAGACTATGAAATTACTATGTAATAAGCTTTTAAAGACTGTAGGGCTAGGACCACAAAATGTAAAATGTCATGAATGCAGGTCATCTATGAACAAAAACGGAATAAAATATATAGAGATATAAAAATAAATGTCATTTCAACACTACATGTGGTTTATAAGGTTTATCAAACAAACTGACATATACTGTACACTCAGCCAATCATGTGGCAGCATCATACAGCTACATCACATCAAATATCAGAATGGGGAAAAAATGTCATCTCAGTGATTCGGACTGTGGCATGTTTGTAGTGGCAGACTGGCTGGTTGGGGTATTTTTAGAAACAGTCCATCCAGGATTTCACAATTTTTTACTATCGGAGAAATTACCGCAAAAAATCAAGCACAATATTCGGAAGGAGCGTGCAATTTTTCCAAATTTCCACAGATGTTCCGCAGATTTGGGCCATGAAGTGCCAGGTGACATCATCATAACACATATTTCTCCAAAGCCCTCTTGGATTCACACTCGTCGAAGATGAGTACAGCTAAAAGATCTCATTTAATAACCAACATCACTGCGAAAGAAATTCTGTGCAGTTGCAATTTTGCCAATTCAAGTAGTTATCTGCAAAGAAAAAGCACAAACAACTGCACAAGTTGCATCATAAATTTTGAAAAAAAAAAAAAAGCCGCAGCTAAATCAATCATATTTGGCCAGAAAAAAAAAAAATTCAATAAAACTCAGTGAAATCCTGTATGGACTGTAGAAACTGCTGAACTCCTGGGATTGTATTTAGAGTTTACATAGAGTGGCACGGAAAACCAAAAAATATTCAGTGAGCAGCAGTTGATAAGAGAGCTCAAAGGACAATGACCAGACTGGTTCGAACTGACCGGAAAGCTCATTTATTTAACTTAAATTACTGCTCTTTATAACCGTGGTGAGCAGAAAAGCATCTCAGAATGCACAACATGCCAACCCTTGAGGCGGAAAACCCCATCATGTTTCACTCCTTTCAGCTGAGAACAGAAAGCTGAGGCTACAGTGGACAGAACAGCTGAAGACTGGAAAAAAGCTTTAGTGTACAGGTATTCCTGATAAAGTGGCCAGTGATTGTTGTATGTCATAATGACACTTAACATGATATTTAAAACAAGAAACTAGGTTATCAGGAATAAATGGTGTGCTGTGAGTATACAAAAAGAGTCAAATAAAAGATTAGGAGTGTTATAAGTACAATTTATCTAAAATAAAAAGAAAAAAAAGTCTGACCAAAATAGTTGTGTCTTCCCTTAAATGGCTACAAACTCTAAAAGCAGCCTAGAACAGCTTAATAGTGTACAGCACCTCTGCTCTATTTGTCACAGATCCAGTTTCTCTTACCTTTGGTGCATGATGTTATCTAAGATTAAGTTATATTATGGGTCCATTTATAACCCTGTTCACTTTTTACACTAACTATCTCACCTTGGAGGATGAGGATGTACATTATAATCATCATGTGCACCATGCATCATGTTTCAAAGTTCAGCTGCGATGTGTTAAGTGAGTAAATGAGGCAGTGTGCAGTCCTTCTGCTTCATACTGCTCATTAAATAGATAAAATAAACTATGCTCAAAGTGCCATGCTGCATTCTCAATTTGTTTGACTGCTGTATTTATCATTGAGCAGGCCCACTGAGGGTAACTGTGTAAATATGAAATATTATGGTACTGGCGTGCTAGCAGTGCCACTGCTGTGTTTAATAAAAGCACAGCCAGTTAATCTTTTTTTTTTTTTTTTGTAAGACAGAAAGCTGAATTCAAACTAACTTAATCTACTATTTTCCTAAAGGCTCAAAAGTAAGGTTCAGCTAAACAAACATCAATACGTGTTCTCTGATGCATTATCTAACTCACACAATCCTGTCTCTTTGAAAGTGTATGCAACATGAATCGTATTGTTCCTGGTATAAAAGTTCAGAATAAACTTAGTCCGTGGGCTCATAATGTAATTTCAGCATTCCCTTCGATGACGCACTTTGCTCCAGTGACATGACAGGCTAATTAGTGGCTAAGTTCAGGCTCTAGATCCATGCACATCGCACTTACTATATGTCTTGAAGGCTCATAATTCTATTCATAATTCTATATATGTTCAGTTTGGTCTTCCCCAAACTTTTGCCACAGTTTGAAGCATACAATTGTCTAGAATGTCTTTGTTTGCTGTAGCATAAAGAATTCCCATTTAATGGAACTAATGGTTCCATTAACATAAACCTGTTCCAGCATGACATTGCCCCTGTGCAGAAAGCGAGGCCCCAAAAGTTTGTCAACGTTGGAATGGAAGAATTGACCTCAACCCCAATAAACAATTCTTTTGGCATGAATTGATGCTAGGCTTCCTCATCAGTGACTGACCTCCCTAACGCTCTTGTAGCTGAAAGACCACAAATCCCCACAGCCACACTCCAAAATCTACTGGAAAGCCTTCCCAGAAGAGTAGAGGTTATAATAAGAGCAAAGGGGGGACTGAATGTGGAATGGGATGTTGAAAAATCACATACGGGAGCGATTCGTCAGGTGTCCACATACTTTTGGCCATACAGCGTATATATAACCTTAGCCAGGGCATGTATTAAGAAAATGGTCGAGTTTTGTCGTGGGGTAAATTCCATGCAAATGAAAATGAAAATCATGGTGCAGAGGAGAAGCCACAGTAAACCGTAGTAAATTGGAATAAAAACAAACAAACAAACAAACAAACATCTGATTGCTTTAAAAATAAGAAAATGACTGCCTCAAAAAAAAAAATAGTCTCAAAAACTAGAATAGTTCAGCTTGCAATTTTTCAAAATTACCACAGATATTTGGGCCAAGACGTGTCATGTGACCATTGCAATGCACATTCAGCCAAATCCCCCTTTGATTCACGTGCAATGAACATGAATACAACTGAATGGTCTCATTTACCAACAAATATCACTGTGAAAAACTGTGCAAAACAATATCATGCAATTGCAATTTCAAGTAGTTTTCTAAAACACACACACCCACACACCCACACACACACACACACCCCCCCACACACACACACAAGCTCTGTGAAATCCTGTACGGACTATCTACACTGTGTGACAGAAGAATTGTTTACTGTGAAGATCATAATACATTAAATTATTTATCGTACCAACACTGGACAGTGACCATCATGTGACAATCATGGTCATCAAAATACCATCATGGGTAGGACAACAAATACATAAAAAAATACTTCCAATCTGGAACTTTCTAACAAAGATTACTTGCTGCAACACAAAATCTTTATGTGAAGAAACTATTAATGAGAAATTGGTCCTAATTAACAGTAACAACAGCAACAAAATATGTATAGTGCCCTCCAGAACTATTGGCACCCATCATAAAAACAAGCGAATTAATGCATATAAAGAATAGCACAATAATTTGAGCTAAAACTTGTAAACATGACAGTAAAACTTGACAGTGTAGAGTTGTATTAAAAACTTCAAACACAGACATTTTTATCTTTAAGTAGTGCAATTTTTTTTTCTATAAAACATTGGTATCAAAATCATTGGCAGCCAATGCTAAAACTTTTGTGATGCCAGCTGTGGATATAATTAGAGCACTCTTCCTGAGATGTCCAACAATTTTGGAAACACTTATAGAGCAATCTTGGTCCACTCCTCCATGTAGAACATTTTAGACTTCTTAAAGGTCTTAGGTTTTGTGCAAGTGGATTTCCTTCATTAATTCAGGCCACAGGTTTACATTAGGGTCCGAATCCAGACATTGAGATGGTCATTGCAAAACAATGATTTAGTGTTACTTTAACAATTCCTGTCTTGAGTTGAATTACCATCTTGCTGAAAGCGCTATGGGCGAGTCTGAACCTCCTGGCAGAGGCAACCAGGTTTTGTGCTGAAATATCCAGGTATTTAATTTATGGTGGCATCAGCTTTCACAAGAGCCCCTAAATAATAGGAGGGTGATTTAGAATGGAAGGAAACTGGAAAACCCAGAGGAAACCTACACGAACACTTGGAGAACATGTGAAACTCTACAAGTTACATAGGGAAAGTTCCTCGTATTCAGATTCAGGTTACTCACCTGCTTAATTTGATTTTCGGGCCTATGATAATTATATCCGGATGTTCATGTCTCTGGAGTTGCCAGATTTTCATGAGGTGTCTAAGATGTTTTTTGAAGCATCTAGACCACCTATAAACCAGATGTAACTGTGAGTTTGTGCTGATACTTGCTTGTTTGATTTCAGCTTATGTATGTACAGTGCTCTTCATTTGTTCATTGTGCTTTGTTTGTTTCTTGTAACAAGATAATTTCCCTTATGGGGTCCTTAAAGTATCTGTTTGTACAGCAGAGCATCCGGTACAAATCATGTTTTGCTTCGTTCTGTTTGGCTTCTATTCCAATTTTCTGGTTGTTTAGGCAGAGAGGGTAGGACACAATTTTGAGTTGGTTTTATGAAGATATTAGGATTTATTTATTAGGATTTTCCAGAGGGTTTGGTGTTGTAGGATGGCTCATAAATCTAGGATAAAAAAAACAACAACACTAGGACAATTCAGACTCGAGTGGCTAACAAGGTCGGACCACAAATAACCTTCAGGTTAACTTGAAAAACAAGAGAGCTTAGTCATGCTGCATAAGTAAGATTTTGCAACCAAAAAACAAGATAATAAAGTATATGCAGATATGCACGTGAGCAGAGCCAAGATGGATGTTCAGAACATAACAGAATATACATTTTTTTTCACGGCAATGTGTTCTCATATATGTATATATAAAAAAAATAGATACTGTGTGTATATATATATATATATATATATATATATATATATATATATATATATATATACAGTATCTCACAAAAGTGAGTACACCCCTCACATTTTTGTAAATATTTGATTATATCTTTTCATGTCACAACACTGAACAAATGACACTTTTTTTTGACACAATTTATATATATATATATTTTTTTCTAGTAAACATAAACATGACAGCCTCAGAACACATAATAGCTAAGACAGAAATCAGTGGAAGAAGTAAAACACCACTGGAGAGAGACGCACACAAAAACAGAAAGTGACACATTGAACGAGAACGTATTGGCTAAATTTGCACAAGCAATCTGGGATCACAAGCCTTTTCGTATTCCTGGTTCATCCTTTCATCTTGCTGCCAAATACACATCTGTCATGTATCTGACAACCTCTTTTCTCTATTGCACGGTCCATAATCCAAAGGAGGAGAGAAGGAATTTTCCCCAATGTTTTCGGCTAATTTCAGTAGACAAGGGTGAGCTTAATGACACGCTGGCTTTATATACGTCCATCACAATTTGATTTCCCACTTCAGGCTTTGAATTAGCAAAATCTGAGAGCAGAACAGATTTTACTTCGGCAAGCTCTCAAGGATGTTTAAATACATTCCTCTTTCTCTGCGCAAACTCTAGACCATCTCTACGGATACGTGCGTCTATATGTGCTGGCAATTATTTGTCATTTTGTGGAATACACCAGTCTAATGGCATATCATTCTATGCTTTCATTGTCTATTTATTTTATAAAATGGAGAGTAAAGATAGTACAGCATTTTTCCCCAGCAGCTTTTCTGACATGTGAAATTTCAGCCTGGAGCGAGTACTGATAAAAACACATTCACAGCGTGTCCAGTATGGCCACAATCAGCCCCATTTCGGACACAGAAAGACTCTACATTACAGTATTATAAGCCGGTGGAATTTCTGCCAAGTGAAGGTCGACGAATTCTATACTTTCCCTGCCTAGTCATTTTCAGGGATGCAATTTCGTTGCTTCGAACATACTAAGCAAAGCGCTGTTTACATAGTGTCTTTTCCACTATGGGAATGTGTTTATTATTGCTATTTTATGACTCTTATCAACTGCCTTGTGTGCAGTTTACAGGGATTTTGCTAACTCTAAATGATTCCTTTTTGTTGGCTGTGTCTCAAATTGAAAGCTAAATATGAATAACGATATTAGTAAATAGATATTAGTAATGATGTTTGGTTTGCAAATGTTTTTTTCTACTATTTATAGCCACCAGCAAGCTTCATTTCTCTAAATTCAATTTCTCTAAAACCTCTATTCTTAAATTAAGACCACCTCCCTTTGATTTACCTAGATAACCACCAGATTGTTTCTATCTTATCTATGTTCCTTGGTGTTCCTGACAACAGTAGACAGTTTGACGTAGTTGATGTAGGTGTTCTTTACACTCTCTTTTGTCTGTTGAATGACAACTTAACAACTTTCTCATAGCACACACTCCAATCTGCCAAAGGTTTACTCAGAGAGCACTTTTGTTTACCAGGATTGATTGGCATCGTGGAAATGAAATGATAATCTAGGCGGTTGAGCCCCTGGAGCACTATGCAGCATGCATTTGTTAGCATGAAGCGATGGAGGTCAAACAGACCCATTGGCGCTTGGGAAATCCAAGAAACCATTAGTGTTATTACAGTGGCAGGGCCTTTCATTTCCTCTGCAGCCACTGAATCAAATGACATAAAACTTACCAAACGAGAATTAATGGTGACATGTGGTTATGACTCAATTTGTTTTCTTCTGAGCTACAGGGATTCTGCTAAATTAGCTTAATACGATTGTGCAAATCTATTGTAATAAATATATCATGCATTTAACAAGGAAGGGTTTGATTCTCGGATCTAGAAATGCATTGCAATTTCTACGAGAACAGTTTGATCTTCACACATCAGGCCATCCATCCATCCATTTTCTATACCGCTTATCCTACAGGGTTGCGGGGAACCTGGAGCCTATCCCAGGGAGCAACGGGCACAAGGCGGGGTACACCCTGGACAGGGTGCCAGTCCATCGCAGGGCACGGTCACACACACATTCAAACACCACAGACACTTTTGGACATGCTAATCAGCCTACCATGCATGTCTTTGGACTGGGGAGGAAACCGAAGTACCCGGAGGAAACCCCCGCAGCACGGGGAGAACATGACATCAGGGCATATTTAACAATATTTTAGTAAGATGCATATGTGTGTTTAAATGTTTTCATAGGCTGAACTATACTAAAGATTCAAGCCAGATTTACAAAAGCACGCACAGAGAGTTGCAAACACTGAATGATATCTTAACAGTGAAAGAGCACTGCTGAAATGCATGGCATGAGCTACATCGTCCAATAATGCAGCTCAGCCATTGCAGCGCATCAGCTGTCATAGGCACTCACTAATTTTTCCCCCGGCTTATACAGTGGCCCTTCTTTCTTCCTAACTCAATATCGAGTCTTATTTGGTTTAAGTTATGGATTTGTTTTGGATCCCCTTCTCTTTCAAGTTATCAACATGAAAACACTGGGTTTCACAAAATTTTCATTACACTCATGTGTGATATGTATATAAATATGTGATTTAAATTTTACAGTATAATCCATATATAAAATTGTAGTATCCATCCATCTTCTACCGCTTATTCCTTCTTCAGGGTCATGGGAAAACCTGGAACCTATCCCAGGGAGCATCGGGCACACGGAGGGGTACACCCTGGACAGAGTGCCAGTCCATCGCAGGGCACACTCACATACACATTCATACACCACGGACACTTTGGACATGCCAATCAGCCTACCATGAATGTCTTTGGACTGGGGGAGGAAACCGGAGTACCCGGAGGAAACCCCAGCAGCACGGGGAGAACATGCAAACTCCGCACACACATGGCCCCGGCGGGAATCGAATCCCGGACCCTGGAGGTGTGAGGCGAACGTACTAACCACTAAGCCACCGTGTGCCTAAAATTGTAGTAATTCATCAAAAAAAAAAATTCAGTTGAAGCCTTTGAATTGAGGTTTACATTCAAGGTCTCCTTACACAGAAATGTTCACAAATGCAAAAGTTCTCATAGAAGTTTTTTTTTCCAAACTAGCTTTTATGAAAACCACATTTCATGTTCTTGTGATTCTGCTCAGAAAAAAAGCATGCCCAGAGCAAGGTCATATTTGTATGGCTAGTCTCTAAATTTGATAAAGAGAAGATCTGCATGAATTATTTCTGCACAGTGGCTTTATTGCTTTACCAAAGTTGGGCTGAATTCAGCTGAATGCAATAACATCCCTCCATCCATTTTCTGTATCGCTTATCTTACACAGGGTTGCAGGGAGCCTGGAGCCTATCCCAAGGGGCCTATCCCAGGGGACTCGGGACACAAGGTGGTGGACACCCTGGATGGGGTGCCAACCCATCACAGGGCACAGATGCACATACATTCACACACTATGGAAAATTTGTAAACACCAATCAGTCTACAATGCATATTTTGTGGACTGGGGAAGAAAACTGGAGTACCCGGAGGAAACCCCCAAAGCACAGGGAGAACATGCGCACACATGGTGGAGGCGGGAATCGAACCACCAACCCTGGAGGAAAATGTGCTAACCATTAAGCCACTGTGCCCCCCTGGAATAACCTTACAAACCTAAAATAAAAGTTGTTATGACACATTTTCAAAATACAAAAGTTACATATTAAGTAAAATCAAGTTTCATCAGTAGAAAATAATACAATGTGTCGGCGTTGACGTTTTTTCCGAGTTTTTCCCCCCGAGTACGACGGATTGAAGCATAAATGCTCATGTGAGTGATTTTTTTCCCAGAAAAAAATGTGTTTGTATCCATGTTGATAAAAACTGATTCAGTATTTGAATCAGGTCCACCCTTAAACAAGCAACAGCCCACATGCTGAGTACAGATTTAGTAGCTATTCTGGTGTTCTGCTCCTACAAAGCATCATTCAGTCGGTCAGTCATGCTCTCTGCGACCTGATCAGCCTGCTCGATGCATCTTTGTCTCTCCACCTGTGCCACTCTGAAAGGGAGCGCTGCTGCGGCACTGGAGCGGCAAGCCCTAATTTTCATTGGTAATTTGAGGGCACGAGTTTGAGTCACAGTGGAGCTCAAGCACCTGCCCCATTTCTAAAGCGATTTCATACAGAAATGAATAGAATTTCTGGTGCTTCTCAAGTAGCTTCTTTAAACAGAAATCAAACAAAAAGGAAAAACCCACCCTGAACAAGTTGCATGTCTCAGTGGTTTATTTATAAGATTTATTTTATAATGAAATTCAGAGTTGTTTTTTTTAATTAAAATGTCTTACATGGGGCACACGGTGGCTTAGTGGATAGCACGTTTGCCTCACACCTCCAGGGTCTGGGGTTCGATTCCCACCGTGGCAATGTGTGTGCGGAGTTTGCACGTTCTCCCCGTGCTGTGGGGGTTTCCTCCGTGTACTTCTACATGAATGGTAGGCTGTTACATGCATGGACACTTTGGCATGTCCAAAGTGTCTGTAGTGTGTGAATGCGTATGTGATTGTGCCCTGCGATGGATTGGCATCCTGTCCAGGTGTACCCCGCCTTGTGCCCCATGCTCCCTGGGATAGGCTCCAGGTTTCCCTGCGACCCTGAAAAGGATAAAGCAGTATAGAAGATGGATGGATGGATGGATGTCTTACATGACCTACAATGCCATTCGGTTACCTGTTCTAGTGGGATTTAACCCTCGCTGCATCTCTACTGAAGAGAGTGATGCAGTAGTCCTTTAGTCTGCCCAGCTCTTTCTTCTCCTCATCTGCTCAAACAGATCAGCTTCCAAAGTGTCAAATTCCATGCTAATATTGCCATGAGCACCGTTGTGCCTGTCATCTGCATTATACAGTATAGCGGCCTTGCATTCTGGATGTCTGAGCCCATTGTTTGCTTCCCAATTCTTCTATGTTGGATTAAATTAGATGTCACTCTTGCTTTTTTGTTTATAGGAGCTAACGCCAAAACCTGACTGTTATCCTTTTTGTCTCCTTGTGATTTCAGCACTTCTCAGTTTTCAAAGAAATAACAAAAATACATCACCAACCAACAACCTAACGCCAAAATCGCTAAACACATCACAAATATTTCAATATAAATATATGTACTGTGTCTCAGGGCGGAGGTGTAGTACTGGGGTGGTGATATTGTTCTATCCAGCATCACAGTCACCATCTCAGCCCATGTGGACTCATATACGCTTTGGCAATGATGCTAAAGAGTTGGAACAATTGAGCCTAAACCTGGTTAATGCTGGTGACCAGGTCATCGTGAACCCATTAAAAAAAAAGAGGCCAAATGAGATAATGAGGAAAAAGAGTGATCTGAGGTCTGTAAGGGTTTTCCTGGAGAGTACCTTTCCTTCAGGGAAAACTCTTAGCTCATTAGGTGCAGATTAGTTTTAGACACAGCTGCGAATGCCACTACTGTGTAGTCGGTAATGACTGCAAATGCAGCAGCATTCGGAAATTGTGTTTTATAAGCCAATTAAATTTCCGTCAAATAACATAATTTACTCAGTGCAGCTGTGGCTACTCGACCACATCATAAAATATTTCAGGACAAAGATTTACTGTTGTTTGGTCCACTGGTGTCTTGCAAGTTCATGCTGTGAATCTCTCAGAGGTGATCTATTGGAGGATCTTGAAGTACACATGGAACCAGTCTTCGTGATATGGTGCATTATCATGATGGAAGTAGCTAAGCGTGGCCATAAAAAGATGAGCAACGAAACTCAAATAAGTCGGCATTCAAATTATGCTCAACTGGTATCAGGGAGTCCAATGTGCGCCAAGAAAACATTCCCCGCACCATTACACCAGCTTGAACTGTTGACATGAGGAAGGTTGGGTTGATGGATTCAGACTGTTGATGCCAAATTCTGACCCATTTGCACATTGCAGCAGAAATCAAGATTCATCCGACCAGGTGACATTTTTACAATCATTAGTTGTCCAGTTTCAGTGAACCTGTACCCACTGTAGCCTCAGACTCCTGTTCTCGGCTGACAGGAGAGGAACCCGATGTGATGTTATGCTGGTGTAGCCCAGCCGCCTCAATGTGTGGGTAATTGAATTACCATAGTGTTATGTCATCACATTTTCATAGATTTCTTCAGGACAAAAATTTTAATTACATTATTATTTGATATAGTTTCAATAACAAAATTTTTATATTGGTACCATTTGCGCCAATTATTATAAAGCCAGATTAGGGTTTTTTTTTTTTTTTTTTTTTGTCTTTTTTTACATCAAAGGCGGATAATAGGATAGAAGTTGCCTTTGGAGTGTAATATCTGTTCCTCAGTAATATGAGTTGAGTGAAAAGTGGTAAAGTATTGAAACACAGCAATGTTTACCCCTGTGCAAGCTGTTCAGTATGCATTAGAGAGCATGTGTAACGGCTTCAAGGAGTATAAACAGTCACCCTGCCCCCATTCAACCATTTGTCACTTTCAAAACCAGGGATAAGACATATATTGAAAAACAGGCAACTAAAGGGCACCATGTTTTTGATACACTGGAAAATATATGAACTCCTCAAGCCGCTTATTATAAGAGACATGCTATTCATATAACCTGCAGAATGAGGAGCAGGGGTGAGTACAGATGACTCATCATTCATAGAGTGTGCATGTGAGTACATAGTGCAAAAACAAAGCTCAAAAAACTATTGGTGAGGGGTATTTTTCCCTTTCTGCCCTACTGTAAAAACAAGAATTTTTTTTTATTCATGTCATAATTCATCAACCCAGGGTCATGACTCCACATGGGATCTCCTGAGATGTGGATGGGATTGCTGGAGTTTTTACCAAACATTATTTACGAAGTAGTTTTGTCCACAGAAATTTGATTTACGGAATATATTAAGATAATAACTAAAACTGTCAGATTATTATTGTGAAACTTTCATTAGATTCAGTCAATTGACAAAAGTGCAAGACATTGGAGACATTCATCTTCATTTTAATCTTTAGCAGAAGCCTTAATGTTTTGTGCCAAAATTGACTGGTATGTGGCGGTATTCATTATTCCCTCCACCCAGATTAAAGCCCAGGTCCAGATGAAGAAAAACAGCCCCAAAGTATGATGCTGCCACCACCATGCTTCCCCATGGGGATGGTGTTAAAAAAAGTTTCCATCTTAACAACCTACCCCACAGCCCAGAGATATCCATCCATCCATCTATCTTCTATACCGCTTTATCCTTTTCAGGGTCACGGGGAAACCTGGAGCCTTTCCCAGGGAGCATAGGGCACAAGACGGGGTACACCCTGGACAGGATGCCAATTCATTGCAGGGTAGCCCAGCGATATGAAGAATTCATATTCAGGAGATTGTTGTGACATATAATTAGCAACCAGTACTTGCCAGAAATTTAAGCAATTTATTGTAATGTTGCTGTACGCCTCTTGGCAGCCTCCCTGACTAGATTTCTCTTGATCTTCTCATCAACTGTAGAGGGACGTCCTGTTCTTAATAGTGTCACTGTCATGCCATATTTTCTCCACTTATTAATTATTGTCTTTTTCAGTGTTCCATGGTATAACCAATGCCTTGTAATTTTTTGTAACCCTCTCCTGATGGATATTTTTGTAATATTTTGATCCCGTACCTGCTTTGTAAGCTCTTTGCAACCCATGGATTTTCCAGTTGGATGCTACCAAGAATTATTTATTAATTATTTATTCAATTCCACCCCCCACGGTAAAATGATACTTATTGTTACTATAATAAATAGGTTAAAATTTCACAATAAAGGTGGAAAAGGTTCTGACATTATTTATCTTGGTTAAATATTTCATAATCACTTTGGATTCATAAACTTTACGTGATCATATGCAGTCGTAGTTCATTTATAATATTAACAGAGAGTTGAATGTTATATTTAGTAAATGGTATTCGGTTTCATGCAGTGGGGGAACTGTTAACAAAGGACCAAAGACGGAAAAAATGTTAACAAGGGAACAGAGAGGGAAGAGTGTTAAACTATAGTAAACTTATCATATTTCTAGATTAGTATTTTTTTTAATTTATGCTTTAAGTGGTCTCATTCTATAGGCAAATAATTTTGTTTAATTCAGGCTTTTATTTTATTACAAAGAAGCAAAATCGTCTGCCAATACATTAAGACAATAAAAGCTTGAAATTAGTAAATATGACTAAAAATAGGCTGAATGGTCTCATATTTTTTATATAATAATCCCATAATGAGAAATGAGAAACTTTTCTTTATTCAAGACATCTTAATTTTTTTTTGCCGTGCACTCCTGAAAACATCACGTAACGATGCAATACAACTCGACTATAGCAACAAACACATTTTGGTACCATTTGCTTATTTAATAGATGCACTTATTTATGAGATCAGTGCCTTTTTGTGCATCAAGTCAAAGTAACGATCTTGGCTGGATGTAACACTCATATGCTGCAGTGGGACGCACAAGCCCAGTTTTGGGCTCAGTGATTCATAAAAAAATTTTCCAACATGTAATAAAGAAAATAAAGAATTCATGTGCTATATTTCCCTGTTTAATGTCCAACAATTAACTGTTACATGCAAATCTGATTTTATTCCCAAACAGTGGGTTAGTGTCAAGAATAGTGTCAGCCCTTAGAAAAGGAGTGACTAGGCAAAAAAGGTTGCAAACTTCTGTTTTATGTCTTCATTATTGAATATGAGCACCAGATCGAAAGATTTTTTTTTTTATGTTATTTTTTTTTTTTTTATCATTGAATGGATCAAGAACACGGTGATGTGGTGCATCACAAGCCTCCATATGGATGCAAGTGCATAGGTTAATTGATTGATTGTTTTAATTATTATTTGGTGTGACTGGCAGTTACTCCTATTAGCATGTGGTGAAGAATGATGAGAAGTGACAAGCTAATGAACCTCAAAGCAAGATGTTTATGCATGTACTGTGCCAGCATTTAGCAGGGTTGCTAATTAATTTGAAGAGTAGTTACAAAGGAGAAATCGGAAATTACATGTATGAGATTGTTTGCGTGTAAGGAAAAATAAATGCTTGATATGTGGTGGTGGGTGTGTGGGGGTAGCACCAGTGTTAGCAGTGTTAGATTATATTTAAATTGATGTCAAAATCATGAGCTGATTTTGCGAGTATCTGTGATCTTTGTGCATCAAGTGTATGATGATCAACTTGAGCATGTCCTGAAGGAGACAAATCAAATTATTTACCCCAGCAGTGCTCATATTGATTGGCAAAATTGCCTGTAGTGTATTCTCGATCGTTACGAATGCCACACAGTAGAAATCCTCGCACACATCAACACGCACTCAGATAGTCAGACAGCTGCATCATGCTTTCATTTGTGCAACACACTCCTGTTATGTGTATGCTGGTTGGAACTTGGCACGCAGCTGGCGGTTGACTTCTTTGTCATCTTGATTATGCAGAGTAGAAGCTGAAATCCATCAGGGAGTGACACAGAAAGAGAAAGAGCAGTGGGACAGCTCAGTGTATCGACCTCAAGATGAGATTACAGACACCGTTTTTTCCTTTGCTGTCTCAATGTAATAAAAAAATAGAAGTGGTCACTCGGCTTTCACATATTTTCAGCCTTGAATTTAACCACTGTGACGAGCACTGCTTTTACGTTATGTAATATTGTTTACATTGCCATGTGTCTTTGTTTCTGTTTTGATCCTTTCTCTGCTCTGTTCTGTCATTGGTTCATTGCCCTATTGTTTTCACCTGTTCTGTGTTTAGTCGTTGATTCATTTGTCTATTTATACCTTGCTCTGTCATAGTATTTTTTATGTCTCTCAAATCGATTATTAATTAATTCCAGTTTGCCTGCCTGTGTTTTGACCCCCACCAAGGACAAATTATTCTTGGATTACCGGACATCATAGACAGTCAGATGGATAGGCTCAAAAAAATGTAATTGGCAGTCGAAAAGAAAATACTCATGGTAGCCGAAAAATCCATCGTATGGCTCTGGGGGATCCATGGCAACCCATTGGGGAAGCCTGACAGAGTTGAGTCTCGGTAAAGTGTTCCTTATTATCTTGGCATGATGTCTCCTTCTCTTTCCTGCTGCTTCCACGTTATAGGCGTAGTATTTTGTCACGTAATTTACGTAATGGAGGTTAGGACGGATGCAAGTGCAGTTAAAGACTTTTATTAGAGCGAGACATGCAGACCAATCAAAATCATGATACAAGCGCGTGGTCAAAACAGACAATGGGTCTAGCGAGCTACAAGAAGGCATAAATTAAGCAAGGCTAGAATCCAGAACGATAAACGAGAAACAAAGTCAATAAACACGAATCAAGAACGAGAACAAAGAACAACCGCTTAGTAAGGAGAATACACTCAATACTACGCGATGAGAAAAGAGACACGAGGGGTTTAAATGACAAACATAATCAGGGGTGAAACACAGCACAGCTGAAAAAAATGATAACACATAAGGGAAACAACCAATGACAAAACAAGGGCGGAGACAGAACATAAACCATAACAAAAGCACGTGTCCAAAGAAAACAAAGTTAATGTCACTGAAGATCCAAAAGCGTGCGTTCGCTTAGGGCTCGCGCAACGAGCTAGCGCTTCGGTTTTCTGAGCACACTGCAATACTGCAGCGCTAGCTTGAGGGGAAATTGTGATAAATAGATAGATAGATAGATAGATAGATAGATAGATAGATAGATAGATATCTACAATATGAAAATTAATACACTCATTATAACTCATCAGTATATGATGATTAGGAATAAAGTAAGGAATAAAACGTAGTGTATGCTGGTTGGTCCTGATAGTTGAACAGCACACCCCAAAGAGTTGTATTACTCTTACCACAGCAATTTCCAACTCTAACAAAATATTGACAGACATTGTCTGAAGACACGAGGTCAGTAAAATGAAAGGAACAAAGTGACAAAGCTTTGAAACTGGAGACTCCTTTATTAATTTAAAAATAAAATGTTTTCTCTCAGAAAACGTCACCATGTCATCACTGTAAATCCGTTTACGTGGAGAGTCTGACATACAAGTCTTTGTGTAAGTTGTTACTATAGAAACAATGCTCACATGGTGATCAGCGGGTTGGTGGGTGTCAAGATACCAGGAGGGGGTACTTTCTCATAATATTTACAATTCATGAAGCTTTTATGTTTTCTCAAATGCACAATAAACCTTATCCTTCAGAAATGTGGTGCCTGCGAGAGCTCATAATGAACAATCTTGTCTTTGCACAATGCTTCTTTGTTAGATAAGAGAGAAGTTTTCTCTGAGGATGACACTGAACAGAGAGTTAGCAAATCACAGCTCCTCTGAGTCAAACTCTTAATTAAAGCCCAAAGTCACAGTCTCCAGCGTGCCCTCCTCCAGGGACCTGATAACAGTGCAAAGAGCTCCCTAATGTAAGTTGCTCTGATAAACTCTTTTGTTATTGAACACGGGGGTGAGTCACGCTCATCACGCTAGTTATTAAATGAAGATGCTCACTGCAATGTTCATGTAAATAAGATTTTGGGTGGTTAAATATTGAATTTCCTTTAGATTAAGCCGAAATAAATGGCTTGTTTGTCCAAAAAATATTGCATTTAATAATACAAATAGAATTATGCAAATAGGACGAGAGACAAATTGTAATGTGAGGGATAATGAAGCAGGACATAAGTGCGTGTGCTTGGTGTAACCATGCTAGTCAGAGGTCAAAGCAGGGGTCAGAGTGTAGGCAAACATGGAAATCGTAGGCATATCCAAAAGTAAGTTAAATAAACTGACATGGGTCAAAACCAATAGAAACTGGAATATGTAAAACAGTGGTCACCAACCCTGTTCCTTGAGATCTACCTCCTGCAGGGTTCATCTCCAACTAAAATCTAACACACCTGTTTTAGCTGATCAGGAAAGGATTAGATGGTCAGGTGGGCACAATTATGGTTGGAGCTAAAGTCTTCAAGAAGGTAGATCTCCAGGAAAAGGGTAGGTGACCACTGATGTAAACCAAGGCTCAGAAATGCACAATACAATTGGCAAGACTTCGCAAAAAGACCTAGACCCCTTTGGGCATAAGTAGACAATCTAATAAAGGGTTAACCTGAAACAGGTGAACACAATGAGTCACAGAGCAATGATGTGACAGGGCGGAGACAGGAACAACACCAAAACAAAGGGACAAGCAGTGCTGAGAACTGCGATGAGAACTAAGAGAGGGAATTTGTGACACAAATAAACTTGTTACTAAACGCTCTTTGTTGTTATTCGTGCACTCATGCTTCTGATTAACAAATGAAATAACCTCAATGCCCAGCCATATAGATAACACAAGTGTAAATTTGAGAAAGGATGGTAGTGGCACATCCTGACTAACTTTCACAATAGCTGAAACGTCCCTTCCAACATCCACACTCAGATCATATGAGCTCTGCATGTAATTGATGCGTGTAATTTAGAAGGTGCTAGCAAACCAGACCTGTCACAATCCGAGTGCTTAGCAAATACAAATCCGCCTAGCAGAAATGCTGATAAAATATCCACCCACCTCAGAACCTAGTGATGTGAATCAGGCTTGTTTGTCTCCAGACCTTTCATTTCCCTTTACCGTTCCAGGACTGTCAGTCGCGCCTGAACAATCCTTTTGTTTATCGTTCGAATGTTTTGCTGGTTTCAGAGCTCAATCTCAACAGACGATGGATTTACGGGACGCTCAGTGAGGTTGCCCAACATGTTTCTTTTTTTCTTTCGAGAGCTTAGTTTTAATAGCACTCAAATGGCTTTCCTTTTATTTGGCCTCCTCTGACTTTTTGTTTGAAGAGGCAATTTGTTGAGATGCTATTTCAATCCAATTTGTTCTCGAACATTCTAGAGTCGTTTGACGCAATAGATGCTCCATTTTCATTCGGGCACAATGTGAAATTTAATTTAGCAAGCCTCTTTGAAGGCACCTGTCACTGACGATAGAAGCGAGAGTCCTATTTCAGAGAGTGATCTCAGAAAATACCTTATTGAGTTTTGGAGCTGTGCCTCTTGGCTAATGATAGCTATTATTTCACACAGTCCCTGGTGCAATATTGGTAACCATTCAACAGGCATTTTATTATAGAAATATTTAAGTATAGGAGCCTTATTTTCCTATTTTATCTAATGGTATTCCCCTGGAGAGTCTGCTGTCCTCGGCTATATTCCTTTGCGGCCTTGATTATTTACTTTATTCCATACCTAACAGAATTAACTGCATTTCTTGCGCCAGTTTTGTTGTTACGTAGACACTGTGGCACATCAGTCCAAATGATTACCAATAAACAGATGTGTGATCCAGGAAAACACAACACAATATGCCAGAGCACTGCTATTAACCACAGAAAAGATGACTATGTAGATAGAAACACTAGTTGATTGTTATGGGTAGAAATTGCTTAAGCAATATCACTCGAGCAAGAGTGCTGTCTGCTTTTATACAACAGTTCTATAAACAAGAAATTAAATATCGAGCAAATGACACATCAGACACAATATGGCCAAATTTTCTGCTTATTTTTTGCTCCAACAGCGAAAATAGTTCCCCAAAAAATGCCACAGTTGGATAGAGTATTGTACATAGATTGACTGACAGCTTGCAGTAAATGTAATGGTTTCAAATTAACGATTTCTATTGCTAGAATTAGAAATGTATGGAGTAAATGCAGACAAATTATAAGTGCTATATAAACCTAAGGAAAAAGTGATACAAACAATGAAATGTAGCTGTGTTGTTATACTAAATATTTGCACTCTTGGATTGCTGCTTGTCCAATCAAATTAGTGGACCGGAATTAACTGTTGTATAATAGGTTGTGAAATGATAATACAAAGAACAAATTGGAACATTGCTGCTTAATACTGTACGTTTCACATTTTTCCTTGGTTCTCACCAATTTAAATTTCGCCACACTTCATGAAGGTATAAACACACATCTTGCTGCTTGTACCCACAATACATAATTACTATTGGACATTTCTGCTTTGTGAGGATATTCTTTCTTATTGCTGATTTTCTGAATCTGGATACTGTACAGGTTATCTTGTATTCATTAGGACTGCTTTGTAGCCAGAATGAACCAGTAACAACAACAAGACTGCCCATAAAAATGTTTTATACAATAGCTACAACCACATCATCATTGTTAAAGTGAAAAAGGGGAAAGACTTAGTAATTGCTCTTGTTAAAACCACAGGGTATATATTGAAACAGCCTGTGTGTATGTCTGTGTGTGTGTGTGTGTGTGTGTGTGTGTGTGTGCATGTGTCTGTCTGTCTGTCTGCCTATCTATCTATCTATCTGTCTATCTATCTGTCTGTATGTCTGTCTATCTACCTGAGAGCCATATCACCCATCAACTCTTGTCTGGTTTCCTACTGAAGATAAGTAGGTTTAGGCTGGGTCAGTACTTGGATGGGAGACCTCCTGGGGAAAACTATGGCTGCTGCTGGAAGTGGTATTAGGGAGGCCATAAAGGGGTGCTCACTGTGTGGGTCCTAATGCCCCAGTGTACTGACAGGGACACAATACTGTAAAAACAGCACCATCCCATTTTGGATGAGATGTTAAACCGAGGTCCTGAGTCTCTGTGGTCATTAAAAATTCCCAGGACACTTCTCCTGGCAAAATTCTCCCATTGGCCCTTATCTATCATGGCCTCCTAATAATCTCCATCCCTGAATCTCCTCTCCTCTCCACCAATAGCTGGTGTATGGTGGGCATACTGGCACACTATAGCTGCCGTCGCATCATCCAGATGGATGCTTCACACTGGTGGTGGTTTGAGAAGACCCCCCCCCCCCCCCACCACACACACACACACACACACACACACACCATATACACTTTGAGTTCCTAGAAAAGCGCTATATAAAACTAAGGAAAATCTTTTTAAAAATAATAATAATCCACATCTTCTGAGTGGAGAATTCACCATAGCTGTGGTAATAATAATAATAATAATAATAATAATAATAATAAATATGATAAAATTATTCTTCATGTATTTTGATCTTGATCTTACTGCCTATACACTACTCTATGGCCACTTTCTGTTTCTAAACCGTATCATTTTCATTCATCATAAAGAACACTATTGTTTAGTAATGTTGACGCTTTTTTGATTTAATTTAACGTCTATAGAAATGCATGCCGCATGAAGTTCTACAAGATTAACATGAACCCCCTTGTATGTTTTCCTGTGGAAATTTTGTAACAGTTATTCTGACTAGGGCTGATAATATAATATCGATATCATGATCAATTACGTCTCAGTACACTATTCTGTTCACTATGGCTGCTGTCACATCATCCAGGTGGATGCTACACTGTGGTGGTGGTTGAGGAGATTTCCCCCCATACAATGTAAAGATCTATCTATCTATCTATCTATCTGTCTGTCTATCTATCTGTCTATCTATCTATCTATCAGTTGTTTTAGTTTATGTTAGATACATACAGTAATGCAGTAATGTGAGTGAGCACTGATCCTCTAGTCTTAACCAGCATCATATTTAAACACTGTTAGGCCATAACAAATGTGTATCGGCCTCTGGGTTTAGCTGCTTGCTCGGCTGTGAAATAGACCTAAGCTGTCAGTAATTGCATCTTAATGAGCCCAATGTCTCATTTCGGCAGCCCGGTAATGATAATTAATAAATTAAACCTCTAATTACATAATCCTGTAAAGTTTATTATTCTGCTAAAGAAATGTTTATTGGTGGCTACAGCCTATGCTCAAAGTTATAACCATAACGATAATGAGACAATGCAAGGTTATTTGTTTTTAAACAATTCTCTTTGAATTATGAATCCATTAATCTTTCCTGACCTCTCCGAAGCAATCGGGTGTTTGGTGAAATGTCAATAGTGTGAGAACAGAGGCTCACAGATAGAAGCTGTAAGCATTCAGTAGGTTCAAGTCCAGGGAAAGCGTCTTCTTTTCACTTGACTCAGTGAGGGATACTGGCCAAGCTTTTCACACCCTCTCGCTGCATTCCATGGTGCCCAGTTAACATCCAGTTTTAAGAAATCTTGTGTCCTTTATCAGTATAAATCCTAGAAATGGAAAGAGATGAGCACCTCAGCCGGAAGAATGTATCTGCCACTTCCTTCCACGTTGTATTTTTCTTCATAATGCCATTATACAACCCATTTCATGAAAGGTCTAAATGTATATGACAGGCAATATTGGTATAAGATGAAGCCATGGGTATACTGTATGTTTAATCTATCATTTTTGTCTCAAACAGTAAATGGAAACTCATTACAAAAAGGAATCAGACCAACCATCACATACGATGGTTTGATAAATTGGTTTGAGGAAATGAATGGTCACCTGTTAGTGTCACTTGCTGGTGTCAACAAAGTGTTAGGAATATGATTAAATGCTCCGGCTAGAGCTGTATCAGGCACGTCCCAATGGCCAGAGATCCCAAGGCATACCCAAAACCCACTGGAGAGATTATGACTTCAACCATCGCCAGGAAAAGCGGAAGGTAAATGAATAAATGAAAAAAAAAAATTAGTATTTTAACTTGGCGTACAAGTACGCATATGAGTGTCAAGGTTCAGTTTCAGTTTTACTCTTCCGGGAGATGCAAAATCCTCATTTAAATATTGCTTCCTCTTTCTAATTTGCAAGTGACGTATTGTACACGGGTATTCTTATTCTTATTCATCCACTAAAAGGCTGTTTTTCTGTTTATATTCTCAACTATCATATGCCACGGACAGTGAAGGCTGACACGTGCTGTTCTCCATGTCAGATTATATGGAGGTAGGAGGTCCTCTTTAAAAATAAATTTAAAAAAAAACATGGTGTGGGGTGATTTAGTTGAGCTTGGATGTTTTATTTGTGAGAAAATGCTTCCATCTAGCCATCCGACCCTACAGCCCAGACAAGAGAATGTTGTCACACGCAGAGAGAAATCAGTACTTGTGAGAGATTCCTGCAGCTCCTTTCATGTTGCCGTTGGTCTCTTGGCAGCCTCCCTGGTAAGTTTTTGTCTTCTCCTTTTGTACATTCTGTAGGGGTGACATGTTCTTGGTCACGTCACTGTGGTGCTCCATTTTCTCCACTTGTTGATCAATTCCTTTTGAAAATGAGACCCTGTAGAGGCTTTTTCAGCTCTTTGCTGATCATGGTTTCAGCAGTCATTCGAAACTAAGACCATGTCAAGAAAATTCTATAGAAACAGCTGGTCTTTATTTGCGGTTAATCAGAATACGATCATTGAAAACAGCAGTATGATAATTACTCTTGAACCTGAGATTGAATTATAAAACTGTGTGCACACTTATGCAACAAGGTCATTGTAACTTTTTTTTTTTCCCCCTAAAATTTTTCTGATTGTTTTTCATTTCATTTTTATACGCTGTAATTTCACGTTGTAGTTTCATTTTTTTCATCATACAAAACTGGTCACTTTTAACAGAGGTGTGTAGACTTCTTATATCCACCGTATGTGGATGCTTTTGAAATGACACAGAGTGCAGAATGGAGAAATTTAAATGGCAACAGCACTTACCCTCCCATGATGCCTCTCTCTCATCTTCTTTTACTTTTAAACACTATTCTCCTACCAATCATGGGTAATCTCAGTTATTATGTGTACTCTATCTCTGTCCATGTTTTTTATTCCCCAGAAATGAATATGAAGTTGTAATGAGGATGCCTACAAATACATGCAAGACATTTCATGGGGAGAGAAAGTAGCTGAGCAGCAGATATCATACACTGATTGCAAACTCCTCTCATTAAACAGGAGTAATTGTTTTACTCCTGCACTCTGTCTGAGCAAAGAAAACAGCGAGACAGTGAAGTTCTCCGTGGAGCACAACAAACCCACTGCATTAACATACTCTTTTAGTAATTTTACATCATTATAGAAACCATCATTTCCTTTTATAACCCTTAATTGAGATGCAAATGGACGAACCTGGGATGAAAAACAAAACACTTTAAAATGGGAATGGAAAGTCATTATCTGAGTGCAAATTACTCCTCAGACCTATAAGAGTTTCTCTCTGCAACCTTTATTCCTAAAATCTATCAATTCAGGTGCATAATATTTCCAGCTCTCATTCTGAGAGGAGATAATTGTTTCATTTTATTGACATATCAAATGTAATTAAACTCCTTCCCCTTCATCACACAGTATGCTGGTCAAAGAGTTTGTTGCTTATGCGTGATTCAAATGGTTGTGCTAATTCTGAGCAACCCAGGGCAGGAAGGTAGGTGTCATTTTGCTTCGCACCAAAGGGTTTGAGGCCTCAATTCCACCAAAAAAAGTTTCCCCAAAGTTTGCATGTTTCCTCCAGGTATTCTGGTTTTCACCCCAAGTCCCGCAACATGTTTTGTAGGTTGATTGGCATTTCCAAATTGTCTGTAGTATGTAAAATGGATGTGAGTGTGTGTGATTGACACTCCATCCAGGGTGTTCCCCCACCTTGTTTCCCGAATCAACTCGGATAGGCTCCAGGCTCCACACGAGCCTGTGTAGGATAAGCGGTACAGAATAAAGATGGATAGATGGATGGGCAAACCAATCTGTCTATATTGGTTTATATAGTAGTAGGAGGAATCACCGGTTTTGCTTGTTTTACGAAAATGATCTCTGTTAACTCTGTTTGAATTTTTTTTTTCCAAAAAAAGTTAGTAGAAATAAAATCTCCTAGCCAATATTCATGGTCTTGAGGTGACTACATTGTAAATATTACAACTAGATTGACATTTTTGGGATGTGGGAGTAAACTGGATAACCTAGAGGAAACTGGCAGGCATTTTAGGAACAAATATAATTGTAATCTATTATCTATCTTGCTCTCAATCCTGACCAGTTACCCAGTATGTGCTGATGAAAAGCATCCCCACGTCACAATACTACCACCACCATGCTTCACTGTGAGGATTGTGTTCTCAGGATAATGATGAATATAAGTCATACTGAGTGATGACGTTTACTTGTCTACTGTTATTGGTAATCAACTAGCTAGTTTGCTTGTGATTGAACATAAACATCCGAATTCTGCCAAGGCCTACGCTAAAGGTGTTGGTCACTCGAACACTATGGTAGTTTGGTATTGACCGTGGACAATCCAGTACCAAGGCTGAACTGGACTCTAGGAACCTTTGCTCCATGAATCACTTGGAAGAAAAGGCTTCATACTCCTTTGGTGTCTATATTCCATGGCTGGCATGCTTTTCTGAATTCATGCCTATGCTTCAGAAAGCTCTTGTGAATGTCTACACACTCATTAATCTGACTTGAGTTAAGCAGATGAGACAGTATGATGCGTGGGAAGTTGCCTTGATAACAATCAGGCGAATATGAACAGGGATTAAAGTATCCTTGGTTCTCCTTAGCTTTAATTTCTCATAAGTGAGATGGCCAAAAAATGTTTTTATCTCCTTCAGCTCGGAGTAGAATGGATGGCAAGGATGCAAATGATCTGCCATTGTTCAGGCTTTAATGAGTTCTGTCTAATCTGAATCAACTATGGTTGCTGCAAATGAAAGAAGCCTCTTACATGTTTCTCCAATACAAAAGAGAACATGCATGGTGCTATTTATTATTTCAAACCCTCTAAAAAGAAGGATACAGCACTGTTATTCAGTAAATTACACACAGCCAGGGATGTTAATATCGTGTGAGATTTTGTAATTTGCCTTATATAAAAAATATTGCGGCTGGTGTAAATGATTGTCTCTACTTCTACTTCTTGGATGTTTTCATTGACCTTATGCCACTTTTAGACTTACTGTGTAAGGAGCTTAGATTTGCCCTTCATTTCTTTTTACACTTTTATCGAATATCAACAAATATCCAAATTACAATCCTGTTTATTTGCTCATAAACTACTATATCATCAACTATTCAATCTGCTAGTAGAAGAACCCTTTAGACATTTTACTGTGCTATTCACATGTGCTGTATGCAGTATGATACATATATGTATCAGCGTGTACATATTTCTGGTAACCCATAATTCATGAGCAACACGTTTCTGCATCACCTACAGTACTATAACTGACAGCAAGGTACAGTGTTTAGTCAAGCACACGGCCTGTGATCACAGCTACATTTGATCAAGCGTCTGCATGGATTCGAGTTAGATCTTGACATCTTTTCTGATCTGTGAATATTATGTAAATGACTGACACACTGAGCAAACCTGAACAGCAAGCACATGGTGGGAGATATAAAGTAGTCTCATATATGGTTCCTCATTAGGATATATCTCTCTCTATATATATATATATATTGTAAGACTAAAATTGACTGCCAGAGAAAGCACTGACCTCTGTTTTGTTAGCTTCAATAGGCATCTTAGAATCAAGCACAAAAGTGATGGTGATATTTTTGTAGCAAGGATAAAGAACTCTATTCAGGCTCTCTGGCAACACAAAGAGAGAAGCACAGACAAGCATACAAACTATGTTTACCCCCCAAAAAAGTCATTCAAAACTCATAGATTTGATAGACTTTTGGAGGATTTCCTGCCAGATAACTGACAACAGTTACAACATTATATCCAGTGTTATCCAAATCCAGTGACCTCTTGTGTAGCTACATATTATGTTAAAATGAAAAAATTCATTCAGTGTGATTGTCTCAAATTCCCTCTCAGTGTACATCATGGTTCTCAGCGTTGTTTTTGTGTCATTTTTGTTCTGGGTTTGTGTCAGGTGCCTGAATGCGAATCTGAATCAGTGTTACCTGAATGTGTTCACCTGTTCTGTGTTTGGTCCTTTTTTGCTGCGTTAGAAAGACTTATTGTGCATTTATTGGCTCGTTAAGCCTTAGCCGGGTTCCTAGTTTTGCATATCATTGTTCTTTCTGGTTTTCACCCTCACCTCATTTCCCCAAGTCTTTTGTTGTCTGCAAGTGTATTGAACCCTGCTGTGATTTTTCACACATTGACTTTTCACACTTGCGCTGTGCCTCACGTCTCTGTACATTACAGTAACATTTTTAGCAATGACATGCTTTTTACCCGGACTGGCTTTGCACTGAGCCACTCCAGTCTTGTCGTTTCTTTCTTATTGTTTCTCAATTTCTTAATTCATTCTGCTGGAGCCTGTTCCAGACGTTCCAGAAGCAGCCATGCAAGCCCAAGCCATGACACTACCTCCACCATGCTTGACTGATGAGCTTGTATGTTTTGGATCATAAGCACACTCCTTCTTTCTCCACACTTTAGTCTTTCCATCACTTTGGTAGAGGTTCATCTTGGTTCCAGAACTTTTGCGGCTCATTTCTGTATTTTTTTGTGAATTCCAATCTGGCTTTCCGATTCTTACTGCTCATGAGTAATTTGCATCCATAATAAATCACACTTGCGCCATGCCTCACGTCTCTGTACATTACAATAACATTTTTAGCAATGACATGCTTTTTACCCAGACTGGCTTTGTATCGAGCCACTCCTGTCTTGCAGTTTCTTTCTCATGAGCCACCACATGACTGACTGTCATTCATATAATCACACACAAATGAAAACAAGGTAAATTGAAAAATCCTTTCATATGAAAATTACAGCGTCACTTATTTCCATACGAGCATTGTTTTGAACGTCTTAAGTCTCAGTTTCGGTCAACCTTTTACGTTCATTTATATACATGATTTTCAAACTTACTGTTGAATATCCAAGGACAGTTCTGCTTTGCTAGCACAATTGTTTGACTCATGAGTTTTATAATGAGCGCAACAAATAATCCGACTATGCAGTGGAGGATTTGATGAAGCAAGTGATGAGGTTCAGCTTAGTGTGTGTGTGCGGTTACCTAAGCTTCCTCTGCTACCTCAGCACATCTAAACGCTTGCATTTTTGCATCTCGCTCTAAACACTTTTTTCTTTGAGAATATTTTTTTCTCAACTTCTAGTTCTCTTCACAAGAAGTTACAACCAAACTTCATTCTATTTGGTAGAACTTGATTTTCCATCTCAGGTTGCAGATTTCTTGTGGATGCACATCATGGAGCATGGATTTAACCCGTATTTCCTTTTTTGCACATATCAAATTCCAGCACTGAAACTTTACAATTTACAGTCTTGTTTATTTGCTCATAAATTAGTCAATAGTTATTAAATACTACAACAACCCTTTAGAAATGTTACTGTTCTACTCACATGGACTATTCTTTATGCTGGATGATGCATAAATCTTAAAGAGAGCTGACATCTTTTGTGAGATTCATGAGATTTCTGCTTCACTTACTATAACTGACAGCATAGACAAGCCGTTTAGTAAACAGAAGGTCTGTGACCGCAGCGACATTCGATCAAACCTCTGAATGGATTTAAATTCCTTTTAGATTTGTTAATATTAAGAAATGACTGACAGTATAAAGATGAAGCGAAAGGGAGTCGGGAGCTTATCCCAGAGAACTCAGGGCACAAAGCAGGAAGCAGGGGACACCCTGGATGGGGTGCCAACACATCACAGGGCACAATCACGCACACATTCACACACTATGGACAATTTGGAAAAGCCGATCATGATGCATGTCCAGGACTAGGAGAGGAAACCAGAGTACTATGAGAAGTAGAAATTGTATACTTTTTAATTTTTAAAAAAATTTTTGCTTGAAGATTTGGCACATACATCTCTGCCCAGGGAACATGTTTTTAAAGACTGCACGAATGTCTTTGCTCAGAGTAATGAGTGAATCATGAGTCGATTTCGCTTAATTTCTCTCCACCAGCACCACTTTTGAAGAGGCCATCGAAATACAGCAATAGCATCCCTTCACACATTCAAAGCCATTCTACTATAGGGTTTTTTTTTTTCTTTGCACAGGTGCATTTCAATGAGCAACACGAGACTAGCGTTCTCCAACCAACTTTATATGAGAAATGGATAGATATAACATTTTATCCCTTCTGTCTAATATCAAAACCAGCCATCAAATCTGCACTACAATAAGCACTAATAAAGGTGGAGCTGGTAGAGGCGAGGTATCTATTAATGTTACGCCTAACTTTATCATATCTCCATTTTTATTGCCTTCAAAACTAACATCAGCTACAGTGATGGTGATTTGGCTGGTTTATGGATTGGGTTAAGATTGGATAGGTGGATAAGTCACCCCCAAGCTGCTGACAGATAAATGACAAAATTGCTTTGCTCCAGTGGATCGACTGTGAAAACAGAGCGACAGAGAGCGAGAGAGAGAGAGAGAGAGAGAGAGAGAGAGAGCAGAGTGGTGCTGCCTTGGGCACTTCATTCTGCTCGGATTTTACACGTTGCCTCTGCGCTCAAACATCAGTCACATTCAGCTTCGTTTGACACGGCTTGCCAGTGACCTTTCATAGCGCAACTAATGAGATAAACCATTGCATGATGAGGCAAACAGCAACTCACTTTGAACATGATTTTTTTTTCTTGCAATAAATTCAAGGGGACAGAATCACATTTCTTCACATTCATGAGAGACGTGTACTGTACCTTCACAACAAAAGGATAAAAATGCTATTCAGGCTCTTCGGCGCCAGAAAGACAGAAGTTTTTCTGGAAAGTAGAAACCTTGAAAATATTTATAGGTTACTAATTTCATTAAAAACTACATTTTTTTAAATTGTGCAAATACAGTATTCATTAAAATGTACTACTTAAAAGTGTATTACCTGTCACACTGTATGAAATAATCCCGATAAACTCTTCTCCTAATTCTACAATTGATATGTGTTCTCCATGTTTGATTACACGATGACGATCCTCTAACGATAGACCTGTGATGAAAGAAAATGACTATCTAACGCTTACTTCATCGAGCAGCGTGATCTGGGCTTGCAAGGCTGTGGTAATGAAGATATTTTTTTTTCTGTTCATTAGCGTGTTTCATTTGAATTTTGTCATTGCCACTACAGCTGTCCTGTTGTAACTTGTGCAAGTGAGAGGCAAAACAAAAGTGTATAAGCTCAACATGTGTTTTATTGTGGGCAACCCAAGAATTATTGTCATAGCCCATAGAGTGGGTCAGTCCACAAGCGGGAAGCAACAATACTAGGCTAATCCATAGTCAAGCGACAATCCAAACCAGCCCTAATCAAGAAAACAAGGCTCAGACCTAACTACATGAATGCACAATGTTGTTGTTATTGTTGTTCTTTCGGCTGCTCCCATTTGCATATTTGATTTAACATCGTTTTTTATGCCGGATGCCCTTCCTGACACAACCTTCCCCTTTTATCTGGGCTTTGGACCAGGACTGAGTAACTCCATGACTTTAAATAGACAAAAAAATTCAATGAGTTAATACCAAACAGGTGAACACAATCAAGAAACACAGCATAGGCAGGACACGGTGGAGACAAGACTAGAACAGAAACAAAGAGACGTGGATATGTAAACAAAATCATGTGACGAGAACAAAAAAACCCAAAACAAACTAGAGCTCGTTGTGCTGGAAAAAGCACCTCACGCTTGCTTGGGAGAATCTGTGACATGCAAAAACGAAAACCACAAATGTGAGTTTTGTTTAATTCTTTGCTATCTTCTTATCTGCGACAAGTTTTAGACAAGCGCTATAACAGCAACTCAGGACCAAAGGATGTTTTTACAATTTGAGATTTCAAAATCTGCCTGACAACTGAACAAAGTAAACCTGGTGGGGAATGCCAACCCATTGCAGGCACACAAACACTATGGATTATTTGGAAATGTCAATAAGCCTACAATGCAGGAAACATTTGGTTACTATCATAACCCCGGTTCTCTGATAACATGAAGTGAGGTATCTCACTATGGGAACGCCGTAGGTGTGACCGATTGTGAAAGCACCAATGACACCACGTCTACCGATATGGCAGACCAATCGCTACAGCGATCAGGGAGTCCCACCTCCCTGAATATAAGCCGCTGCTGCCTGCCTCTTCATCAATTCTTCCACGAGGAAGAAAGCGAGAACGATGAGATACCGAGCGAATGTTAAAAAGAGAATCCCCAAAGCACGGGGAGAACACGCAAGCTTTCCGCACACAAGGCGAAGGCAAGAATCGAACCCCTAACCCCAGAAGTGCAAGGCAAACATGCCACCTTGCCTCCCTATCCATAATCTACAAAGTTAAAATGTAGGTTTATATTTCAGGCAAAATACTAAATGTATTAGCAAGCAAGCTTGTATTTACCTCTTTTGACTAGAGCTACACATTGTGAGATCCATCCGGTTTGGAGAATAAAGACATACTTTTCTTGGACAACTATTTTTTTTTTTTTTCAACAAGCCATGTTATCACTTCTCTAATCAAACAGGAGAGTAAATGAAATGAAAAAATCTGTGAAAATACTTTCCATTCTGACTTAACCTCTCTAGACCTGTAGCTAGTTCCTGGTCATACTGTATGATACAGTATTCTATTATACACTATTATACAGTAATAATAATAATAACAATAATAATTATGTAGGCGAGGTAGCGGGGGGTGCTCATGGCTTAGTGGATATCACATTTGAGGTTGAGGATCCCCCGTGACCCTGTGTAGGTTAAGCGGTATGGAAAATGGATGAATGGATGGTTAATACATTTAATTCATATAGCACCTTTCTCACAACCAAGGTCACTTTACAATTACAAAAACAACAACAACAAGCAAGCAAGCACATTAAAAAAAAAATAATAAATCACTGATGAATGTGTGGTTATGAATGAACTAGATAAATGAATGTGATTGACCAAACCACAGCAAAAGATCTGCTACAGAAGCAGTCACGACTTGTGTTTAGAAAACTGGAGTTGCTGGAGTTTTTTGGTCATTATTTTTGGTTTGTTGGGTCCACATCCAGACCACTGTTCACCGGGTCAAGACCCCTGCTATTGCTTTTACATTGAAAACATCCAGTATTCACTTCCATTTTTCTTCACACTGATACTGTGTGGCGTGTCATCTGGGTCGTTCTAATGAGTCACCACCTGAGGGATGGCTGTCATGTGTGCAATCTACTGTAACACAGCTAAAAACATGGCTTTTTGATCATTGTTGTTTTTCTCTCTCATCACTTATTTCCATTTGAGAACTCTTTCTGAATGCCTTCAGTTCAGTTTCTGACACAAACATAGTCAGCCTTTACCCATCTATTTAGCTTCTTGATTAAGTGCAAGCACTTTTTTTTTTTTTTAACATATACAGAGCATCCAGTGACAGCTTGGATTTGCTCTAATGATGAGCGTAAGAAAAGGTTGCTTTGATGAATGAAGCAAGTGGTGAAGGTCTAGTCTGTGTATGTGTGTGTGTGTGTGTAGTTGTGTTTTGCTATGCCCTGCATGATCTGCATTAGCTATTTTATCTCTTATCTTTATAGAGTTCAATTAAGCTCTAAACATCCACCAGGCCTTTCTATCCTCTCTTATCTGTCCTTGTCACCATAGCCCTGCTTCAGCTCCTCTCCTACTCCTGCTTTCTGCTTTGAGCATCTTTTTTTTTTTTTTTTTTTTATCACCTGAAGTTTCCCTTCAACATAATCCTGGACTATAAGCTTTTAGGGTTCACTTTGAAGTGAACTCTATTCTAGTTGGTAGATGTGCCTTCTCATGGATGCACATTTTTCTCAGAATGTACATTATGGCTGTATGGTTCGAACAAAAGGCTTGAACCTTGGCACTAGGGACAAGCACATTTCATTTCCAGTGAAGGTTCAACAACCAAGGAAAGAAAAATAAAGAAAAGAAACCCTACTTCTTACTGACTTGCGGTTTCTCAGAACAAAAGTTTTCATTTGGTATAAATGTTTAAACATAATACACTACATGGTGAGGCAACACATCTCAGTGCTGTAATTAGTCTTTGCTACTGAATCCCACTGCCTGCTGCACTACACACATCAGCCAAGGTCATAATCTGACTGAAAGTATAAAGTTTTTTACTAAGTGGATTAATTAGCGTGCATAGATGGCATAATCGTTTCAGAAGCTGGAGCGTGTAGGTGTGTGTAACCAGTGATGAAACTGAGCAAATAAAATTAATGTAATTCCTCTGCTTCATATACACAGTCACCTCATAAAGAAAGTAAAGTTGCCAGCCAGATTTGAATAAAATTTTTACTTGCAAGGTGAGGACAGAACACTACAGCTCATAGTCAAAACATCTACTAAAGACTTGGTGACTTTGCTACATCGAACTAAAAAAAAAAAAAAGATTATGGCTACGTAGACATCCCTTCTCCAGGAATTCACACTTCAACTCGTTTGTCTTGCGTTAGCTACCACGTTTTAGCCTAGCCAATAAAGTTTCCGGGTAAGACAATACAAGGAACTGGCCGACACTGGAGCTACAATTTGTATGGAATTAAATGTATCAAAAGTATAGAATGTAACTTTTTAAGAAACAAACAAAAATATCCAATGAGAAAGAAGAAAAACACTCTGAAACTGAAACAGTGAACTCAGCGGCAAAAATTGAACATGGTCTTCAAATAGACAGCATTCATTGTTAACAGTTTTCCAAACGTCTTTTTCGCTAATCACGATTTATGAATGCGGTGTCAGTTTCAGAGTTTCCTGCGGTGTCAGAGTTTTTGTTTACGCTTTCAAAGTTCTTATAAAGTTCAACTTTACATTCTGTCAAAAAACCCTCTCTTGTGGGCGGGGCTTAAGAGCGATTTACTCTCATTTGTTAGTGAGTTTTGTATCGACAGCGCCCTGACCTGGAAGTACAGACTAGTGTTGTGAATTTTGGAGAGTGTTCTGGATGCGGTTCTCAGTATAGTTATAGTCTTTGTACTTTGTAGTGGAAATTACTTACTTAGTTAGTATATTAGTTGTAGTTAATATTTTAGGTTTGGAAAGTCTCATACCACGGGAGTCGCATGGAGCATCGTCGTCGTCGTCATCATCATCGTCCTACTCCTCCTCAGACGGATACTCGAGCTGTCGATCCGAATCTCACTAGGCGATGAGAGTAAACCGCTGTTAAACCCCGCCCATACGAGAGGTTTGTGCCAGAATGGCAAACGTAAACTTGCGAAAAGAAAATTGTGAAAGCGTAAACGAAAACGCCGGCAGCACATTCATCAATCATAATTAATTAATCATAGACAAGCAACATGGCTGACTTGTCTTGTACAATATACTTAAATATTTAGCTACTGCTTATGTAAAGCTTGACTGTTTTTGTTTGTTTGTTTGTTTGTTTGTTTGTTTGTTTTTATGAATGACAGAGACAATTATTTCTGAACTTCTTAAGGAACTAAGGTTGGATGTGTACTTTAGCAAATGATCACGCAGACTCCAGATCAAAATGAAAGTTCTCAAACGCTTATGCCTGTGCATTTAAATGCAACATGGGGTCAGTCTGTTGCCAACAGAGCTTCAGGATGGGGAGCACATTTGCACGGAAGGAATGAATTTGCAACTCAGAGAGCTGTGAGGAATGGCTTGGTCATCACAAGGGAGGATCATAAGGCAGAGAGAAGGCACACGCATAAATGTTGTACCACGTAGAGTGTGACGTTCTGACTGCTAAAGCATTTCTCTGAATTCTGCTCATGGTAAGAGCATCTTGTCTTTTCCCACTGTGGTCATGGGCCAGTGAAGCTTATCCAACCTCTTCAGTTCAGCAGGGAAGCTCGGCTGCGTGAGTAATCTGAACAAGCTAATGGAGGCAATCCCACTTTCTGTTTTCATTTCCCTTGAAATATAGCTGTGCTTAGCCTTTTGCTGGTTCTCCTTAAATAGGTCCCTGTTTGCTGCACTCTGAGCCCTGAATCTCACTTCCATGGTCACAGAAGCTCAGCGACGTGCGGTGAAATCCAAACAAACAACAGTTCTGTGTCCCCAGTTATCTTTATAAAATCACATCCTTAGAAAAGTTTTGATTTGTTGGTCGATCTGACAACTACTGAAGAAAATACTGATATTTAGTTATTAAAAGCTCAAATTTCTGGTTAGGATTTTGTCTCAGTGACTAGTTTTTGGTAAGTCCCAAAACTGCAAGAAGGTTGTACATCCCAAAACCGCTAGAAAGCCCCTTTATCACCTCAACTACTCAATTATAAACTTGGGCTGGATTCTGATGGCATGGATTCCACAAGGTGTTGGACACACTCCTTTGAGATTCTGGCCCATTTTGGCCTTGACATGATTACATCACATAATTGCAGATTTGTCAGCGGTATATTCATGCCGCAAATCTCCTGCTCCCGTACCACATGCTCTATTGGATGCCGATCTGGTGACTGGGGAGGCCAGTGAAGTACACTGAACTCATTGTCATATTCATAGAAAAAGTTTGAGATGACATGGCACATTATCACATTAGAAATAGTTATTTATAAGATGATAATTGTGAATTATGGCTAATCGTACATGGTCAACAACAATGCTCAGCTGTGACATTCAAACTATGCTGGACTGGTATTAAGGGGCCCTGTGTGTGCCAAGAAAACATTCCCCACACTATTACAACCACCAACAACAACTGTTGACATAAGGCTTGGGTTAGGTCCATGGATTCGTGCTGTTAAGGCCTAATCCTGCCATCTGCATGTCATGGCAGAAATTAGCCTGTACCTTATCTAGCCTCACGTTTCTATTCTTGATTGACAGGCATGGCACCCAGTGTAGTCTTCTTCCTTTGTAGCCCGTCTGCCTCAAAGGTTCAACATTTGTGTATTCTGAGATGCTTTTCTGCTCAGCACAATTGTAAAGAGTGGTTACTGCTGTCATTTTAGTCCTTGTATAGCAATTGTAGTCCTAAGCCACTGTACCGAAACTGTTCATATCAATTGCCGCCCAAAGCCATGTTCCTGGTTTTTAACTGGTACAAAGAATCCACTCTTCTAAAAGAAGGTTCAATCTACAACCAGGTTTACTGGTTTGCCCTCTGGGGGAACCCTTAATGGTTCTACATAGAAGCTACAACTGCATTTTCCCTTATCAGAACAGGTTTCAAGTAGAACTTTTTTTTCGGAACCTACAAACCCTTAAATGTAGAACAAAGGTGCAGTTTATAGGTACGTTCACATAAAAGATCTCCATCTTTGGATTGATACCACTGGTTTAGTGACACAGAATAGAAAACTATTTGTATTTCAGTAAAATTGTCTAAATAGCAAGTAGACTTTAATAGCCTGCTCACGGTGAATTTGTATCAGGCTATTCCAAGCTGAGAAATGGATAATTAAATAATTAAGTAGCTGAATATTATTTATACAAAAATCTTTCATTGGATTTTAGTCAAACTTGGGATCAAAGCAATTTGATCAGGGGAATGATATGGCAAGTTCCAAGTACCAAGTTCTTTGATAAATTATTTACTTACTTTTCAAACTCAATATAAACAATGTTTTTCCCAAACCCTCCTCTAAAATCTAATAAGGAAGTTGCGCGTACGCAATTTAGAAATGATATTAGCAAATGTTATGTTTCTCGTAAACAATTCTGAGAGTAATTCTCATTTTAGAGATTATATTCATCAATATTTTAATAGTTTTGTGTTTAGTTCATGCAAACCTAAGTCTTGAACTGCAATTGTGAATAGGCTTGAAATCAGCAGAATCATGTTCTGCTTTTCATAAAACATTAATATTATGCAAATGTACAATTAAGTAATGATTATGTAATGGCTTTATTAATTAAACTTTCCAGTGGTTATGCAAAGAAATTTATATCACTGTTCCAGATTCAGATATACTTGTTGCTAAATGAAAAGTTCTTTGTATCACATTATTCAGATTATTTCACAGTTTGCTTCTCTGCTATCAGTCATTATGTAATTTAATTAGAAAAGCTTTTAGTGCAATCGTTTTCATATCTTTCGTTCATTTGGCTCCATTATCCTGCACTGGCATGATGGGTGTCCTAGACACAGCTGCCAGAACAAATCACAATGAATGGCAGCTTCTTTGTGATTGTGTTGGGTGTGTTGTTGGAAGTATTATGCATGTGCTTATGTCTGTGTCAGCTCACGTAACCTGATCCTATGATTGCCAATTCTTAGTAATAACATGAAAAGCTATGAGAAAAGTTACATCACTGATCAATAAAATTTAAAAAAAAAAAAAAACGAATTCTAAGCACAATGTCACAATAGACTCAAACAGAGACTGAGAATTACTCATATTCTTAATATTCATAGTTTTAACAGCTAATATTTAGGTGAAACGTCTGATACTAGGTGTCACTCACTAGGTTTACATGGACAACAATAATCTGATATTAACCCAATTAAGACAATACTCTGATTAGGAAACTTCCATGTAAAGAGCAATTATTGATTACCTTAATCCGACTACAGTCATACGCGAAGCAATGATGTGTGCCATTAATCGATCTGCGACCTATAACGTGTAAAACGGGAACATGAAAGGAATAGTCTAAAAGCAACTCATGTAAACACCTTAATCAGAATACTGTTTTATTCAGATTAAGGTCAATAATTACATTATTGCTGTCCATGTAAATGTAGTCACTGATGGTTATTACAGCCTTCAGAATGTCACCACTCCAGCTCCATGGACAGCAGCCAAGAAAAGAAAAACACTGCATTAATTTTTTCCCCTTAATTTTTAGCAGAAACATTACTCAAATCTATTATCTCAAGGGTTTTTTTTCCCCCTCTGAGACACGTGATGCTAACCTCCACATCTTTTCAAGCTGCTGTCCATGCTGTGTCACAGGGCAGTGTATCACATTTGGAAGAAAGTGCTATCTGCCCTCTTCCACATACAGTACACGAGCTCACAAAAGCTCACTATGATTGATACTTAAAGAGAACAAACAATTTTAATGTCTTTACCTCCACACACCGATGACTATGGCATCATCAGGATTCAAATTTGCGATTGCCCACTGGGGAGCAGATTATTATAAGAATCAAGATTCTTACTCATTATCTCAAAATCCTGACTTCTTTCAAAATATTGACTTGTCTTAAAACGTGTACTTCAGTTATTATTAAAAGATTATGGAACGATTATGAATGGGGTTAAGAAATGGGAGTGATGTAGCTGACTGAAGAGGATTTGCTGGATGCTATGTAGAAAGCTTTGTACTATGTAATCCGTATGGTATGTACAGTATATATGCTAAAACTTTGTGCTATTTATGCTTAACAAGAATTTTCGATAATATTTTGACATACTGCTGCTGCCAAAAATTAAAGAACGAAAAATGTATTCTTTTTTTTTTTCTTACATTTTCTACTTGACAGAAATGAGCTTCCATAAAATATAGACATGGGGTATTTCACGCCCATGAATGTAAAATATCATTCAAGGGTAACAAAAATAAATAAATAAATAAATAAATAATATATTTATTTATTTTTTTGTCTTCCATTTGATCTTAACTCAGATAGAATTTTATATTATAAAGGTCACAAAATGCTAACGACTAGGAGCTATAAACAATCCCAAATCTATTAAGGATTATTATGGCAGTTTTCACTCAAAGAGTTTATAAAAGACAGATGTGGCAGTGGGAGTAAGCAGTGGGTGTAACTGTTTTTTTTTTTTTCTTGTTTGTTTTTTATTTTAGTTTTTTTAAGAAAAAAAAATTATTATGAGGAAGCTGGAAATCAAAAAATACAAAACAGGAAAGGAATCTGAGCAGACCAGATGAGCACGACGGCTGAGGTGACATGCGAGAGTGTCAAAGAAATAGACTACAGTATAGATAAAATACTACATTTCGAAATTATAATCATACTCATGAAAATGGTCATAAAATAATGCATTCCCATAGATAGTGTATGTAAAAAGTTACGTATGATCACTGAATGTAAATGTGAAGAAACTATATAAAGAGCAGTGTAGGTCAAGGGTGTTTGAGTTAAATTTACAAAGGTCCATTTACATAAAATTCCTCACTTACAGGAATCTGTACAAGCAAACCTATAAGCAACTAACATAACTGAATGATGACAACAGTTACCCTTAAATAGTTAATGATTAGTTAATGCTTATAATTAACATCATTTGAAGTGGTTATGCTTTGTTTCTGGGTGGCACGGTGGCTTAGTGGTTAGCACATTTGCCTCAAATCCCGTCTCTGCCTTGTGTTCCGGCTGGGTGCTGAACGGACAGCGCCATTTCAACATCCCTGTTGTTGTGGACAGCAAGAGCGCACATGGCTGGCAGGGTGGAGCGGTAGAAACACACATGGCTGGCAGCCAATGATTGGAGCGGCGTTTCCTCACCGTCAGGGAGAAGAGGAGCAGCTATAAAAGGGCGAAGCAGAGATGGCGTGATGAGTTCGAGTAGGTGATTCATCGCTCTGTCTTTGCTTTCAGATGCGGACAACGACGATGAAGACGCTGCTCCTCTCGCACGCCCTCTCGACCTCCACCAGGCCTCCTGGGTCCCGCCACACGGCAGCTCCAGCCCATTCAGTGCACCCCACTCCAGGAAGACAGCGCCCCACATGCACCTGCTCAGCACCCCAGCACTTCCACTTTTGCACCTGACTTTAAATAAAAATCACCCAGCTTTTCCACCAGCTCTGCCTTCTGAGTGTCTGTGTTCTGCCTGACCCACAACACGTGTTATTTTGAGGCAGTAACTGGTACTCATTAATTATTATTTTGTTATTTCAACAAATCATTCCTTACACTTAAATGGACATAATCCCATAATGGTCACAGCAGTCATTTTGGCTGTTTGAATTTGATATAACATACCTGAATGCATGTAAGTGAATTACTAATTGTTAGACGTACAGTACAACAGAATTTCACTCCACTGTCTGACATACCTACTATTTCAGCAACAGCATATGGAATAAAGCGAACTGTCAATAAATTAGGCTTATTGATTGACTGTGGGGTGTAAAATATTAGGTCATAATTACGAGATAATGGCTGAAATAATCAGATATTTTCAGAGAAATTGCAATAACAACATTGTACTTGAGCATTTTTTTTTTTTGGCCATAAAAGTGGATCTGCAACAATGTTAAGAAAACTTTTTTCATATGTGGATCGGGTCTGCATCTTCTCTGTTTTTAATCTGACAGTAAGGTCATTTCAGGTATAATAATGTAAGTTGACTGGCATAGAGACCCTGGATTGGACAATAGCATCAGTCCTGAATAATGCTCAGTGATGGCACAGAGGCTTGTTTGAGCCATTTTGGAAATAATATCTCTAGGAAAGATACCGACCAGCAGATCGCTATGATGACCAAACGTGCCTCAGGGTTGTTAGTAATAGCATAAACTGTGCATTAAAAAACTGTCAGATAGACATTTTCTGTGATAGACAAAGAAGGAAAAATGTGCAGAGACAATGTGGAGAAACTGTCCTTCGGCTTTTGAACATCAATATTTCGCATCAGTGTGCAATGATTTCAAAGAATCTATTTACTCTGCCCTTGATATGGGGCAATGAAGCCATTTTTGTTCACACAGACAAACTAAAAAAAAATAAAAAATTAAATGTGGGTTATAGCAAGCTGTGCAATACTTTCAATACACCTGTAGCAAAATATCAACTGTAATTTTTCTAAGGACACAGTTAATTATAATTTGCATGACAATTACTTATTTGTCCAACTGCATGATGATTCATTCATGTCTCCATTAATTGAGATAAATAAAAAAGATTCCACCATCTCACTATGTACTGATTAGCTTCGGATCCGGTGCTCTTAGAAAGAGTTCAAATTGGGAGAAACTGGTGGTACGATTTCTGTGTGGGGAAATAAACGAAACCAAAAGAGAATTTTGTGCATTTCCTTAGCATTTTATCTTTATATGACAAGATAGAAGCAACAACGCGACAGTCATAGGAGCTTTGTAGGACCAGTGTTTGTCGGCAGAGCTAATCATCGGGGCCCATTTTTTATTAAGCAGTATGAAGTGGAAAATATTTCAATGCTAGCTAGCTAAAATCACTAAAAATGTCAAATATAGATTTTTACACCATAGTGCTGTTGAATTCTTGATTATGATTGGTCAGAAGGTTCATCCATCTATTTTCCCTACCTCTTACCACATACAAGGAAGGGGACACCCTGGACAGGGTTCCAGAGCACAATCACACCCACATTCACACTTTGGAAATGTCAATCAATATCAAGTCTTTGGACTGGGGGAGGAAACCCTCGAAGCATGGGGAGAACATGCAAACTCCACATACAAGGGTGAAGGCGGGATTCAAACCCCCGACCATGGAGGGGCGGGGCAAATATGCTAAACACCAAGCCACCATGCGTCCCTGGTCAGGAGGTATCGATTGTTGTAAAATTCTAAAATGTTTGCTTGTTTGTTTGTTTTTTTTATCATTGATATGGTGAACTTGTCTGTGAGCAGATAATTATTTAAGATTTATGGAAGGGGTCTCCAATCTACAGCCAGTACATTTTCAGACACGGGAGCGCTCAGGATAGAGGACTTTGCACTTTATGGCTTCTTGGCAACATGAAAAGCTTCAGTGTTTTTTCTCTTATTAAGAAAAAAAGAAAGACTAGTAAGGGATTGCCTGCTAAAACACAAACAATAGACGGAACTCGCTTCCACAACGTTAACTATAACGGTTAAACGTATGATGTGGCATTCATTAATACATTTTATTAATGTAATTCTTGGCAAATTGCTGTGGTATAAGAGGAATAAAACACTCCTGGATGTGAATCTGGAGCATAATACATCCAAATCACCCCATCATTAATAATATGCCTATAACAGCACCGCCCTAAGAGTATTAGTCCTTAAATGTTAAGCAATTTTGTATCCATTTTGAAGTTTTCTGTTCATATAAATAGCATTTAATTTGATTTCATGCATTTTTTTCCTCCATAAAGAACATTAAACATTAGTCACGGATCCTAACCTCAAACTTTTTAACATCTCATATGAACGGAGTTCACATGAGAGCTCGAGATCATTATACCTACAAATAATTACATTTCACAGGATTTTAGCATTGTATGGAGTCTTGACCTACTTAGATTTCATTGAAATGAATGAAATCGAACATTAAACACTGAAAATAAATAATTCAGCTCCATTTCAGACAGTATATTTACCAATAATGATACCACACTAGTGTTTTGTTTTTAGTTTCTTTCCTCAATCACTCTCAGTCACTGTCTAGAGCTCTTATAGTATTCTCCTCTATTTGCTATGTTCTGGCGGTAGATGACATGAGCAATGAGTCTGAATTTCAGAGCCGTCAAACCATCTCAAAAAAGCACTCACTCACTAATTTACTGGAGGGAACAAACAAATGAACATACACCATGTGTATAAAGCAGTGTCCCTATGTCGCCTTGACTCTAACAACCTGTGTAAGAGACTTGCACAGGAATATGTAAAACATTTGTTTAATAAAGCTGTCTGAACCCATCGAGAGGCATAAAATATACATATGTATGTACATTACAGTAATTCAACCTTACCTGTATCAAACAAATAGATAAATAACTGCCAGGCGTGGATGAGCTTGCAACTTTGCTAGCTCTGTTACTTCATGCTTGTCTATATATGTCAGTATATTTCTTCTTTGTGTTTATTTTCTTCACATTGGATTCCTGCAAGTTCGTGTTTTCTCGAGTGTAAATAGTTGACTTAAATGCTTCGTGCTGTTCTACGTATCCATTGTCTCTCGTGTTTCATTTGTTAAACATTGACACGCCAGTATGGTTTTTCTTTCTTCCTTATGTTTGTTTGTCAAAAAAAATCGCTACGTTTTTTTTTCCACTATGTACGTGTTCAAAATTTTAGGATTGATTTAGAATGCACTGTATTATTATTAAGTCCAAGCATGTAGCGCTGGAACACTGACTACGTTTACATGGACGGCAGTAATCTAATTATTGATCTTACTCTGAGTAAGATAATAATGTGATTAAGGTGTCTACATGAGACGCTTTTAGAATACTCCTGTCATGTACCCGTTTTACATGTTTTAGAACATAATTAGATTAACATCCCGCGTCATTACGTCACCGCGCCCCGCCGTCCGAAGACTAAATGCAAATGTAGTGCAAGTGGCTTTTTAATTCATGTCACATGCTGACATGTTTACATTGCCATATGCTTTTGTTTTATTTTCTGTCCTATAACTTGTCTTATCATTGGTTTGTTAACCTAATGTGTTCACCGGTACCGTGTTTCTCTTTTAAACGGTTTGTCCTTTTCTAACCTCCTGTTCCTTTACCTCAGCGAGAAGTCTTGTTCGTTGTCACTCCATGGTTCTACAGTACGTCGTGTTTTCTGTCTCTGTGTTTCCGGGTGCTCATGTTTTTGTTGTTGATATCTCTGGATTATCTCTTTTTAATGTTGTCTACCTGTGCTTTGACCCCATACTATGGACATTGGTAAAGAAATAAGCAGTAAACTCATCATAGAAGCACGCAAGCGTGGCTAGAATTGACCCCAAATCAGAGTCCTGAGATTGAATCTTCCCTGCATAGAGTACACTAACATTACACAAAAATTGTTCGTGCTTGCAGCTTCCAGAGATTTGTACACTGCACTTATTTCTTAATGGTGTCATTATGTGGTATTTGGGACTAGTGGCTTCTTTATGGGACTTAATAAGGCATCAGGCAGAAAACTAAATCGCCATGTGCCATTTGTTTATAGAAATATGCCTGCACTTGCACTCATGACTTATCAGATTATACAGCTCCTATCACGGGGCAAGGAGTTCATGAGCTCAGCGCTCATGTGAAGTAGTGTTTGAATTGCTGGAGCATGGTGCTTAATTAACTACTATGAATATGCAAAATGTGTGTGTGTATTCACGGGCATGCATATGCAGTTACACTTGGCTAATACGCATGCTGTTGTTTTCTCTTGTGTCTCATGTATGCTGAGTAAAAAAGGTACTCGCCTGCAGACAATCATCACATCCTTTCAAAATAATGCATCACTTTGTCTCGATGACAGTAATTATGATCAGCTAATACATATTAATGCCAGGCGCTGTAATAACCTTATGTCTACAATTAAAAATATATTCAAATGAGTCTTAATTAATCCATCCATTTTCTGTACTGCTTATACTTACTGGGTCACAGCGAATCTGGAGCCTATCCCAGGGGGCATGGGGCACAAGGCGGGGGACCAATCCATCGCAGGACACAATCACACACACTACAGACGCTTTTGGACATGCCAATCAGCCTACAATGCATGTCTTTGGACAGGGGGAGGAAACCCTGAAGCACTGGGACACACAGGGCGCAGCCAGAATCAAACTCTCAATCCTTGAGGTGTGAGGCAAACATGCTAACCACTGAGCCACCATGTCCCTGTCTTAATGAATCTTTCTTGAAAGAAATATATATGTATTCGCAATCCAATATATTTAACTTGATGTAATATTTTTGTACTGGCGGTACAGTTCCTCGACTGTGAGTTTTCCTTCATTCCAAATTCAACTTAATATGGCCCAGAGCATTTAATAGTTGTTACATTTCTCAGAATTATTAATGCCACCGATCACAATGTGAAGTTGAAATCGGTAATGGAAAGAGTGCAAAACACACTCACTTGAGTAAAGTATGGCTTCTCTAGTAATAATTCACTTAAGTAAAAGTAGTGGTCAAGAAAATGACTCAAGGTCTTCTGGTGAGTGAAAAAAAAAACACTTGCGTAATTACTTGTACATGTCTAGACTTGAGACAACTTATCACAACTTATAAAAAAAATGTTCTAGATATGAGGAGCGCATTTTTTGACAGTTATGTTAACTAACCAAGCACGCTATACGGAAGTGAACCTCAATTATCAACGGTAATCCAGTCAAATAATGTTGGGGATTCAATAGCTTGCTGTGTTGGTTAATTAGCTAGATAGCTAGCTCATGCTAATCCATACAGGATTCTAGCTACAGAGTTAGCAAGCACACTTTACTATTATTTAGCGAACAGGTTTTTGTATCAAGCCTTCGCAGGGGCACCCTTCTGGTGTGGAAAGTGATTAGGTAACTAACATCAGAAGATCATGGAGAACAGCAAACATGGAGCATTCCCATCTATTTGAGGCAGAAAAACGAATAATGCAGAAGAGATACTGACCCCAATCACTGCTAACACTTTATCAGTTTGTCTTCTTTCTTGTTTCTGCCTGTGGACAAAATTATAGTAGTGGCTACCGAGCTAGTATCTAGAGTAGAAAGTGTTAGGCTTAACATGTAACACATGTGAAGTTGCTAGCTTGTTACTGCTAGTACCAACATTAGCCAGTTCTCTTTAAAGAGTTTGTTCAGTTGTTTTTACTTGGCTATTTACTAAATTGTTTTTCCCTCATGCAAGATAATGAAGTATTAATTCTGTTCATTCTTGCATATAAAATAATGTGATCAGTGTGTGTGTGTGTGTGTGTGTGTGTGTGTGTGTGGTCGGGGAAAGGGAAGAGGAGGGTGTTGTCAGCCTGACCAAGTTGTTGCTTAGGGCACCCCAAATGTTCAAAAATTGCCCTGGAGACACACCTCTATTTTCGGCAAACTCTGCCTAGTGCATAACTATCCGAGTTGTGCGTAGGCCTGTGGTTATGCCTGGGGTCTGAATATTGATGGTATTAACTCAGTATTAATTCCTCACTACACATACGTAACTTATCTCTGAATATGGCCAGAAATATCCTAATTTCTACTAAACCTTGTATGCCTAAGAGTGTGTGCTGTTAAACTGTCTCCCCATTTTCCTAGGTTTAAAAAATACACATCTCTCAGAGGCAGTAGTCTAGGCTAGACTGCAACCCTTTTTTTTATTTTGCAAAAATATGAGACATTTTTTTTTAGCTATCTCTATGCTACGTGTTTAAGCTGGTCTGGAGAGATACAGTAGTAATGAAATATTTTCTAATTATGGTTCAGAGATTCACATACAGAGAAGGCAGGAGCCCGTCTGTGTGCCTGAAGTGGTTAGTCACACACTTGGCAATAACACACAGATCTGGTTCCGCCTGTTCAAGTGTAGATTTTGGAGAGTCATTAAAAAGCTATAGAATTGAGAGAGTGTGTGTATATATATTACAGTGCCCTCCACTAATATTGGCACCCTTGGTAAACATGAGCAAAGAAGGCTGTGAAAAATGTAAAAAAAAAATAATAATAATAATAATAATAATAATAATAATAAATAATTTTAAAAAAAATTCCTCTGCTCTTATGAATATCAAGCAATTGCAAACAAAACACAGGTTTATCAAAAAGAATCTTTGTTACTTATAGGTGTGCAACAATTATTGCTGTAGGGGTTGGGTGCCATTTATTTTGAGATGGTCTTCTTGTTCTCTGTTTTGGAATCAGCAAGGGAGTTAGGTTAGACACTGTATTTTATTTTGAAGTAGAACTCGATCCCATTTGAAGTTCCAGTAGTGTCTGGCAAACTGAAGACGCTCGAGTTTGTTTTTGGATGAGAGTAGAGGCTTTTTCTTGAAACCCTTCCAAACGACTTGTGGTGATGTAGGGGACTTCGGATTGTAGTTTTGGAGACTTTCTGACCCCAAGATGCAAGAACTTCTGCATTTCTCCAGCTGTGATCCTTGGAGATTTTTTGGCCACTCGAACCGTCCTCTTCACAGTGCGTTGAGACGATATAGACACACGTCAAATTCCAGGTTGATTCATAACATTTCCAGTTGACTGGAACTTCTTAATTATTGCCCTGATGTTGGAAATGGGCATTTTCAATGCTTGTGCTGTTTTCTTATAGCCACGCCACATTTTGTGACGCTCAACAACCTTTTGCCGCACATCACAACTATATTCCGTGGTCTTACCCATTGTTATGAATGAATAAGGGAATTTGGCCTGTGTGTTACCACATATTTATACCCCTGTGAAACAGGAAGTCATGGTTGAATAATTTCCTGTTCCTAGTCACCCAGGTGTACTAAAAATGTAAAATCTCAATGGGAATGTACTTCAAATATATTTTTCTCATATGAATTCAAAGGGGTACCAATAATTGTTACACAACTACATTTAACAAAGATTATATATATATATATATATATATATATATATATATATATATATATATATATATATATATATATATATAAACCTGTGTTGTGTTTGCAATTGTTTGATATCCATGAGAGCAGAGATTTTTTGTAAGTTCAACAATAAAGACACTTTTTCACAGTCGTCTTTGCTCATATTTACCAAGGGTGCCAATATTAATGGAGGGCACTGATTAGAAATTTGAAGAATACTTGATCTGAGATTTTTAAATCATTAAACTTTTCAGCAGAATCCAGAAATACCACTAAAAAGTGTAGAAAAAAAAAACGTAAAGTAATTCTTTGCACTATACTGCAGATATAAATGAATGGTTTGATTATGTCGCAGGAAAAAATGCGAATGATTCGTAATTATGGAATGTTATAGCTACCAGACAATATGCTAATGCTGCATACTAAGACGCATGCTAATGTCTCCTTCATGAATAATAAGTTATGCCTTCATTAATGCACAATTTTGTGGAGTTATACTGAGACAACAGCTTGGTTTCCATTCAAAGGTTTTGAACAATGCAGCAAAAAAATTAATAAATGAGAATGAATATGTATGAATGTGTACTCTACTACTACTAGAGAAAAAAAAACCTACAGTGGCCATATCGCAGGGATGTTATTGGTCTATTGTTAGAATGTAATAAATGCTCTGACTCTTCAAAACTTGTGCTAACGCTCGTCAACCATGGGCTCCTCAAAATGAAACGAATTGATGCCTACGAAGCAGGGGAAGGCTACAAAAAGCTATCAAAAGGCTTCCAGCTCACAATTTCCACTGTCCAAAATTAATAAAATGGCAGTTGAGGGGAACTGTGGAAGCCAAGGTAAGATCTGGAATCCTTCAAATAGAAGTGCTCATATATTGGGCAAAAAGTAAAAGCAAATCCCCCATAAGATATTAAGGAACTGCAGGAAGGTTTAGCTGATACAGGAGTGTTGGTGCACTCTACATTTACATTTACATGTATGGCATTTGGCAGACACCCTTATCCAGAGCGACTTCCAGAAGCGCTTTGAAGTCTCTATCAATAAATACATCCTGATACTGGTTCACTAGGTCGTGGATTAAGAATACCATCAGTCTAAAACTCTGTTGGGGAGGTAATATAGTAAGAAAAACACACAGACAACACAATTGCTGTTGTTGTTTTAGGTTTTTTAAGTAAAAAGTGCTCATTTAAGTATTTTAGGAAGAGGTAGGTCTACTGTACAGTGCAGCATTACTTGCACAAACATTATCTGCATTGAAGAGTCATCAGAAGCAAACCCGACCTTCACAAAAATGAATGTCTAATATACGCAAAAACATGTCTAGACAAGCCAGATGCATTTTGGAATGAAGCGCTCTGGATGATGGACTAATGGAGCTAATGGAGTGGAATTCTTTGGCCGCAATCACCAAAGGTATGTTTGGATAAAAAAAAAGAAAAAGGAGCAGCACTTGATGAAAAGAACACCTTGACAACTTATAATCATGGGGGTGGATGTTAGGCTCTGGAGTTGTGTGGCAGCCAGTGGCGCAGGAAACATTGCACAAATAGATGAAAGAATGGATTCCAGTAAATATCAGCAAATTCTGGAAGCAAATGTGAAGCAGTCAGCCAAGATACTGAACCCGAAAAGAGCTTCGGTTCTACAACAGGACAACGATTCAAAACATACCTCGATATCCAAGACTTCAAAAATTGCAAGCTGACGCTTTTAGAATGGCCTTTACAGACCCCTGGGATCATTTTCACATGATTGAAAATATGTAGGTACAGTACCTGTAGACCTTGCTATAACTGCCCAAGAATATCTCAGAAATAGAAGCATTCTGCAAGGAAAAGTGGGTGAAAATTCAATAAGAATAGAAATCTGGCAGTAAAAAGTGTTTGCAAGTTGTGATATCTGCCAAAGGGAACATTACTAAGTACTGACTAAATGCTGCACGTTACTTTTATTTATTTATTTTTTTACTTATTTGTGACTTGTTTGTGCCCCATAAGTTATTATATATTCCATTCCTACTCGTCTTTATCAATTGTCCATTCAACATTCATGATGTGTATGTGTGTTCTTGGAAATTCTAAAGTTACAGCATTAAAAACCCTTATTTTATTTTAAATCAAATGTGAAGAATTGCTAGATGTGTTCCTGAAAGCCAGTGTAGATACCTGTAGAGTTGGAAACACAAGCCCAACTTGGCAAGAGACAGAGCGTATGCATCATTAAAAGCTTTCAGAATAATGGTCTTTTATAGTCTGTGAACAGATAGAGGTTGAAGCTTTAAAGCATGCTCCACTAGATTTACGATTATCATCAACATGGAGTGAAAGAACAGACTGGAACAACAGCTTGCCTCTCTTTCGCTTTGTCATACATAATCGCTGGTGTGGTAGGTGCTCGTTCAATTGTTCTGTCCTCCTACCTTCTGTATTACAATAAACAGATTCTCCATTTTATATTTTAAAAAAAAGAAAGAAAGAAAAAGCGGGGAACACGCCAGTAAATAGAGGTCAATTCTAAAGTATGTTTCAGAACCCTGCATTTTCCTCATTTGTATGCATGTGGGCATTTTATGGAGCAGTGCATTACAATCTGCTGATTTCTTCATTCTGCGCGAGGGTCTGAGGTGATGCATGGTGAAGAGCATTTAAGCAGTCTGCATTAACACACAAGCCAAAGCTTACAGCCGGAAAAAAAATGAGTGTAGAGGTAATTAAGTAACGAGTAATTACTGTGGTGTCAGTTTTATCATTTGAGTATGTCGTCTTGAGGTTTGCCAGGCATGAATGTCATTAAGAATTGGAAATAATACACCATGACTGAAAAGTAATAAGTGCACAATGATTATGTTTCTAGAGAATAAAGTTTGTTGCAAGCATAGGTTTCTTTTCTACATAGTAACTATATAATGATGTTTAATCAAGTTTGATCGCTGCAATTATGTTAAGATAGAACTTCAATTACACTTATATCATTATTAATGACAATAAATCTGTCTCTTAAGCATTAATGCGAAAGCAAAATGTGAGAGTCTCAAGGAATATTTCCCTGTAACAAGGACTGGTATGTCTTTAAGAAAGCTGAAACTTTAGCTTTAACCCATTGAGTCACTAAAGATTAGATTATATGGAGATTATGGAGAGTATACGAATACATTTGGTGAGTTTTAGCCTTTATTAATATGTTAAGCCATTAACATTTATTATTCCACTGCACTGTTGAATGCACCTGAGTGCTTAAATATTTACGTTCATTTAATTTGGTGTTCATTTCAAGTGTACTTTTAAATACAGGGTGTCCCAAAAGTCTCAACACATAAGGGAAATTAACCTTTTTGCAATTATCTACCGATCAGTGCATCAGTTCGCTTGTTGCCAGGCAGAACTCCTTGCATGGCCAATGGCCACAGTAAAGAAAGACCAGTGTGAGTTATTTTAAGAAATCAGGACTTTGACTTCATAACACTTGAAATATAAGTTTAATAAGTTAAACGAACTTAGATTATTGATGGTTGATTAGGGTTTACTGTATCATTTCTATAGCACCAACTTACACGGGGGCTTGTATGATGAATGGTCTACATAAACAGGTTTTAAGAAAAAATAAACATGTTGATACGGTGAAGTTTCCTGTGAGGAGATGATCATTTAGCAATTTTGGACATCTGTAATGTCAGCACTTTGTAACAGTCAGAGTTAAAGCTGTAACTGCATTTTCTACCACACAATGCATGGCTTTGCACTTTCTGGTTTAGCATGACAATCTGCATTTGTCTTATTAACGTCACGAGAGAGAGAGAGAGAGAGAGAAAGAAATGTGCTGGTGAGAGAACGACTGTTTATACTGTAAGTGATAACACACAGAGCACCACACCATTCTTGATTATTTTTCCACGACAGAAGACTCCTTATTACTTATTTATAAGGACACATTACTCCTTACTTACACCTTTATTTTATGTGTAATTTATTTTGATTGCTTATAGTATTATTGAATACTATCAAAATCAACAACACTGTAAAGAAGAAAAGTTGACTTAACTTAAAAGTTAAAGTCAACTCCAAGGTTAAAAATTGAGTTAAGTTAAATTGAGAAACTCAAAAAAAAACAAACAAACAAACAAAAAAAAGCTGCAGTAAGTTGCCTTGAAATTTTAAGTTAAGTCAACTTTTCTTTTCTTTTTTTCACAGTGAACTAGCTAAAAATACTGAGAATGTTACATTATACGTTTATATGCATAAATCTACGAGTGCCCCAAGAATCTACAAGTGCCCCAAGAAAGAAAATCTCAATATATTCACAGACATATATAAAAAACATGGCTATATTATTGTCATAAAATCAATTATCTTTCATTATACAGATGTTGCTTGCATACAGGTGTATTGCAAACCTTTCGGTTTGAAAATGAAATATTCCAGTTCAGCGGTGGTGAGTCACACAATGATTGATGCTTTCATGCCAATTTTGAGATGCAGGGGAGAGGAAAAGTGGTGGTTTTCATTCATTTGCTGTCTTTCTTCATGAGCCGCATCACTGCCCCATCACGCCCACATCAAATAAAGAAATATCACATGGCAAGAAGGCAGAAATTATTTTTGGCATATATAGATGTATTTAATTGATAATTGCATTTTTTTCTTCTTTCTTATGTTAAAATGTGTCGATATTATTCATCACTCTTCCTTTATAATTTATTGATATATAAAAGCAGACCTTCATAGGACTGGAGCACTGTGATAAGTTTACCTTGGTGGTGCGAGTGCTTGCACTGAGAGGATCATGAAAAATACATGTCTCGTCATGGTTTCATAGCTAAAAGTTTCCTATACAAGTTTGGTTGCAGGTATTCCTACACAATGGCATGCATCTAAAAGAGATTTTCTTTGCCTCTTCAGTATTGGTACCACAGGAAAAAAAAATGAAAACATAAATTAATAAATATACACTGTAAAACCGGATAGTTCATTTAACTCAAAAAATGTGAGGAAACTAATTACCACAAAATTTTTAATTTGACTTTTAGCCAAATACACTTAAAAATCACAAAAATTTAACTCAATTAACTCTATTTAAGTGTATTTGGCTTAAAGAAATTGATTTATCAACGTAAAAAATTTTGAGGTAATTAGTTTACTCAAATTTTTGGAGTTAAATGAACTCATCCGGTTTTACAGTGTGTATATACAAGTAATATATAATACAAAGTAAATGGATTAACTTAGTGCCTAGCATGTTGCAAACCAGACCAACTTGTACAATTGATTCACAGTTCAGAAGGAATTCTTCAATTTTTTACATCATCTGCAATTATGTTCCCCCTAAAAAGCCTAGAATTGGTCCTGAGCGCGGACACAAATATTTGAGTCTACTGTGATATTGTCATGGTGGTTTACATTAGACTGCTAGCTTGTTTATGCACTCATCTCTCGTAGAGACTGAGTATACAGTCCCTCCAGGATTTTGCGATCGCAGAAATTAATACGAAATCAAGGAAACTCCACGATCTTCGGAGGAGCTTGCAATTTTTCAAACTTACCGCAGATTTTCCACGACACGTCATCATCACAACACGTATTCAGCGAAAGCCCTCATTGATTCATGTACGTCGGACTTGAGTACAGCTAAAAGGTCTCGTTTACCAACAAACATCCCTGAGAAAAACAGTTCGTCGAATTGCAATTTTGCCAATTCAAGTCATTTTCCACAAAAAAGCACGAAAAATTCAGCAAACTGTATCAAAAATTTCGAGAAAAGCCTCAGGAAAATCAAGCATTTCGGGTCGCAGCAAACACAAAAAAAACTCAACGGAATCCTGTACCGACTGAATTACGAACTCGAGTCATGTAGCTGAGGTGGAGGAACTGTCAGAGCCAGAATTCGCAGACAGTGCTGACAGTGTCGGCATTTCTTCCTTTTTATCCCGTAGTGTTTTCTAGTTTTCCGAGCACATAATGGTAGGCTTCAAAGAAAGAAAGAAAAAAAGCCCACTTTTGGGTTTCAATCCAAATACAGATGTGGATATTTGCAGCACTAAACAGATACCGATACAGATAGTGAGTTAATTTCACTAACCTCTAACTAACTCTAACTCTTACTCTCAAGAATATCAAATAACGTTTGTAAACGTTAGACTAGACTGCTGTTTAATTCAGTGATTCACAAAAAATTCAGCCTAAAAAATTCACTGCATGAAGGAGGTTTAAAGTCTTGGGAATATTTTACAAGGTTATATTTAAAGTTTATTTAAAGGATTAAACATGTGAAGATTGTTTCAGCCCGTTTATTGAGTTTAATCGAAATTAGCCGGATTTATTAGTCTGTCCTACATTTAGAATGGGAAATTGTTTTAATAAGAGGCTTTTAGATGGAACGATGCGACTTTTCACTGGCTAAACATCAAGAGGTCTTTATTTCTGCTCTGGGAGAGCTAGATTGACTGTCAGTAATTTCCATTTCCTTCAGCACTGACGTTTTAGTCGGTAGGGAAACCTGTAAGAAAAGAAAAGAGGGAAGAAAAGAGTGGACACGCATTTCTTATCCCTATGTTTTTTACACAGTTACTAGTAATATTCTGTGTGTGTGTATGTGTGTGTGTGTGTGGGTGTGTGTGTGGGTGTGTATAAGTGCTTTTTGTTCTTTTTTGACATTTGAATTAGTTATGTAATACCTATGGTATTACCTTATGGTAAACTGATGATTGAGTGCTATCAGTCCCTTTGCTAAAAACATCATTTCAACATACAATTTTTTAAATATATAATTAGAACACAAACCATGTTGTAATTAATGCACAGGGGTTTGGATGTATGTGTCAGTGTATTCGCAAAGCAGACAAATCCAAAGGCAAAGGCAGACATAAAATCGAAAGTTCAGGTGATCAATAAACAGATTAGCCTATTAAAAGCAAACTCAATAACATTTCAAGGTCAAAAGCCGAATCAAGGAAGGAGCTAGGAGCACTACTCTGCAATGAGGAGAGGTTTGAGGTGTGCTTACGGTATGTAATGAGTGGTGTGTGATATTATACAGTAGGTCTAGGGAGTGAGAACAAAGTAACTGGTCGTGTGTTGGATCAGGTGATAAGCCTTGAAGCAAATGATTTTGGGAAATGTGTTTTTTACAGACAGGCCCCAAAAAAATTTGGGATAGAAAATTTGGACTGAAGATGTTTTATTATTTTGCTGTCGGATGTAATATGATGTAACATAAAAACAAGAGACAATAAAAAACTGAAAAATAAAAAGATGAGAAGAACTGTGACTAGCAAGAACCTTAGCAAGAATAAACAGAACCTATGGTGGTTCAAAACTAGCGTTAGCATTCGCAAGGGGTGCATCTCAATCGGCTCCCTAGCTCCCTAGGTCATGAATCAGTATATCGTGTACATGAGTAAGGACCCTGAATCACTACACATTGGGACATTGATGACTTGGTTTCTGGTGAGATCACCATAAATTAAAAACGTAAAAATATTTAAGTTTTATATTTCATATAAATGTGATACATTTAATCACACGTATTTCTGTCATAATATGTCATGCAGAATCCTAGGCTAGCTCGTTGATTAAAAAAAAAAAAATCATTAAACATTAGACCCAAACAAACCGTATATAGAACGTCAAATAAAGTAAAAAAAATCACTGACGTAAGTAATCATTTGAGATCCACAACAACAAGAACAGGCTACTTACATTTGTAGCCAGAAGCTTGCTGAGTGTTCATCCACCACCTTTTTTGAGCTGAGAGGCTTCAGAAAACGTCATTTCCAGTAAGGGAACATACAGTAGTGAGCATTGATGCGCCCTAGTTTTGGCAGTGCATTGTGGGATTTTTTTAACGTTCCAGTGCATTGGAAGGATTTTGCAGTTGAAACAGCCCTTAAAATGGCCGACAACCCTGATAAGTGCCCTGACTACTGAACTAGCAAGCTGATTGAGACGCACCCAAGGACTGTCATGACATCACTTTCAACCACAGTTAGCAGTTCAACTTGAAAGCTAAGTTATAAAACTATCAACATGCCTCATACCTTTTCATGTAAATTGTAAAGAAGGCTTTTTTTAAATTCATTTTTAATTAGGTTTTGAGATTTTAAGCACCTGTATTTGTACCACTAGCATATTAAGCTACACAGTAGGCCATTCAGCTCCTTGAAAGCCAAGTTATAACAATATAAACACACAAAATTCTGATTATAATGAATTATGAGAATGGGCAGGAGTGCCTTTGCTGTCCTGCTGTCATTCTTTAATGAATATATATATATATATTGCACCTTCAAGTAAATGTAATTCATGATATTGAATAAGTAAAACTGAAGTTAACAGAGCTGTCAAACTGAATTAACTCCACAGGATGCTGAAGTGAACATGAAGGTTTAAATGATGAAGCAGTGGAAGCTTATGGAATGGCCTAATGGCACTTCGGTGTTCAGTCTGTTCACGACGCTTGGGTTCATGTCCATCATGGTCTTCCTGACGTGCCTGAGAAATAGACTAACCGAGCAGAACAGTCATGTTCCTCCTAATAACCTAACACGAAATCAATCAACCAGAGACTACAGACACATGCACAAACTTGCTCTGTCTGTCACATTCCAAATGTTTCAGTGAAATCCCTACATTTTTTTGAAAATTGCAAATGATCCATAGCCATCTGTTGACTGTTGATGGATCTTAGAGATGAATATCAGTCCGTTCATTGAGAGGCACATCATTCTTCTGGCATGCAGAAGAACGATGACACAAATCCCTATCTTCCTTATGTCTTCCTATTAGATGTTCCTTTGCATAATTTAAAATGATTAAAAAATAGCTTGGCTCGGTCTCAAGTCTTTACTCTTCATTCAGTTCCCATCTGGTAGAGAGCGTCTCTCGAAATGAAGACTAGTCATTGATTTCCTTACATGATGTGATATTGATCAGGATCGTTTCATTATGAATTTGTTCTAGGATGAAGGATCGACCCATAGGTTTTTAAGAAGCAACAACATTTTTGGTACTGCATCTCGAGCGACCTGACTGATATTTTATAGAAAATACCTGATTGATATGTATATAGAAATGTGTCTATACAGTTATGTGATTTGTAAATCATTATTCAGCCCATGTTGCCCATTCCTCATAAATCTACCAAGTTATCCGAACCACTTTATTTAAAGGTTACCTAAACAGGGCATTTATAACATGTTCGTAACTTAAGCACAGGCAGTGCTTAAGACTTACGTATATATCAAAAGTCATCAGGTGACATTAGAGATCTAATGTGTCTAGGTGACTCAGTCTTCATTAGTGGTCAACTGATTGAGGTTGTTATTGATTTCTTTAATTTATTCAATTCTTTACCTTGCAGAATAGTTTGTTTTGGAAAATTGTTAGAAGGTATACATAGTGCATCATGACAAAGTTATAAATGTAATCTTATACATGTTATCAAGCTTTCGTTATATAAATCATTATAACGGTGCTCATAACTCTTTGTAAGTTTGTGATGCCCCCTTGTATGCATTTTATAAACTTTAATAATGCCTCATAAAGCTCTAATTCTAATGTGCTAATTCCTTAATAACGTTGTAGCTCACAAATGGCTCACGGTTCAATAATTATAATACAACTGCAACATTTATTACAGTTATAAAAACATTATACACATTTGCAATGTCATCATTATTATTACTTATGAATTTTTATAGTACAGCACGTGGCATTATAAGGAATAGTGATGGTAACTTGAATAATCATGCACGGATACCGGAATTAATACTTACTTAAATATGAACTAATGATAAGTTAAGGCATGTACTAATCACACACTAATGACGAGCAAACCTTAACTACGACGGGAGTCTTATGAATTCATGCGTGAATAACAACCACATTGGGTTCGGGTTAGAGGTAGGGGTAGGGTTATGTACATGTTAGTACATGTTTGTTAGTTAATGTATTAATTAACACATCGGTTTAAACTAACTCAAGCATGCTCTATAGGAAAGAATATGAATTAAACGTGCATAGTTTCAAATTGTTCTTTATCGAATGTAGAAAGATGTACTAATAATAAACACCAACAATTTCATCTCAACCCATGCACAGACAGTTTGAGGGATAGTGGCCCAAAACATGAGCAAGAGCACAGGAGACAAATGGGCGACTGTTCGTAAAGATTTAAAGCCGAGGAGACCTGACTGACATGGACGCGTTAAAGCAGTCAAAATAAAGACTAAAACACTGAAAAACAGTCATACAGAACACTAGTTTTAAGCGTTAATAGATAATAATGTCTTCTAAATGAATAAGTGTTGCTGTATTCAATTCACTCTTGTAGGTAAAGGAGCAGTGCTCCGGGCCTGAGCCATTCAAAGCACGTACTAGTACTACAGTGAGATTTAAAGAGAAATGGATGGAGAATGACGCAAAATGGGTTGAGATAAAATGAATGGTGTTTATTATTAGTGCGTCTTTCTCCGGTCGATAAGGATGATCAGTGTAAATTATGAAAGTAATCCAGCACCATCTGATGATTTTTTTTAATGTACACCGCTGCATATGGCCAGTTTGAAATTATGTACATTTAATTCATATTCCTTCTTATAGCGCATGTTTGATTTAGTTTAGATTTGATTTAGCCGTAGTTAAGGTTAGCTCTTCAATAGTTTGTGATTCGTAATGACAGGCCTTAACTCATCATTAGTACATATACTGTAAGTAAGTATTAATTCAGTTATTAGGGCATCGTTATTTATGTACTGTAATTGTAAAAACAAATAAGTGTTGCCATATGTGATTCTTGCTGTACGACAAGAGTTATCAAGGAATTACTTATAGCCCATTATGAGAGTTTTACAAGGCATTATAATCCACCAATCCATCCATCCATCCATCCATCTTCTATACCGCTTATCCTTCCTTCAGGGTCACGGGGAACCTGGAGCCTATCCCAGGGAGCATGGGGCACAAGGCAGGGTACACAGGGCACAATCACATACACATTCACATTCACACACCCATTCATATGCTATGGACACTTTGGACCTGCCATGCATGTCTTTGGAGGAAACCCCCGCAAACTCCACACACACAGGGCCACGGTGGGAACCGAACCCCCGACCCTGGAGGTGTGAGGCGAACGTGTTAACCACTGAGCCACCGTGCGCCCCTTACATAGAACAATACAAAGAAAAATAAGCACAGTTATAATGACTTATGAATATGGGCTTCATAGAAAGTGTTCAGCTCACAGGTTGTGACATAAGCCATAGATAATCCCTCCATTATTGCTTTACAAAAGATATATGCAATGCTTATGAATGTGTTATGTCGGTTTGGTTCAAATAAAGTGTTTCTGAATCATCCCAGGCTCTCATCAGCTTCAGCTCGAAACTGGCAAAGTTGATTAACAGGTTTTCTGTGTGTCAGCCAGACGTCTCACACATCTGAAAGTACCCAGGAGTATCAATTTGACTGTCTCAGTTTGACTGCCACATATGGTATACCAGCTTGCTTGTTTGTTTTGGGTTTTTTTCATCAAAACCACAGTAGGGTTTTTGATGCCTTAAGGTCTTTGAAAAATAAGAAAAACATGCAACCTTCACTAAATCGCCCTTTCGAGGCAAATCTCGTCTAATAAAGTCTGAAGGGAAACGGTTTCCATCATTTTTATGGGTCTTAAAGATACGTAGGGCACAAACACAGATCTTACTTAATGAAATCTGTTCAGGTGGGTGCACAGTAATATCAGATATGCATAGAGAATGTAGTAAAAAAAAATGAATACAATTAATTCATTATAATGCATGAAAATGTAATAAATTTTGTAAGCCAACAACATAATCCATTTATAATGGGTTCCGTTAAAGGAAAAATGTTTCTATCCTGAAGCACATTAAAAATGTGTATCACCGAGTGACAACAGGTAGTTAGATTAACTCCTAAAAGCATATCAGCAAAACATTTCTATTATCTTTCATTGTCATTTTAATGAAAAATCCAGTATAGAAATCGCAAAGACAACAAACGCCGGATTCAAAGTTCCAGCATAGGACGCAGTTGCAGTGAGTTACATCAGAGACTCGGTTTGGCGAGTTAGGGAGACTTGAAATTCCAAGATTGGTAAGCTGATCTTTATGAGCAGAGTGTACAGATGAGGAGGTAAGAAAGTTGGACAGATTTAAAAGACTAAAGCTCTGCTGCATCACTGTCTTTAGGTCGAGGTGAAATGTGTGCTGTTGCCAGCAGGAATCAGTACATCATCAAGCGCCATTGCAGGCAATTTAGGAAACTATTAACCAAACAGACTAACACGTTGTGTTTTAACTGAAAGCATGAACACAGTATTTCCTTCAAAATAAATGTAGATTTTGTCATTGATGAGGTAGCAATTGGACTAAGCCTAGGCTCACATGTATGAATTTGTAAGAGAGAAACAAATATGAATATTAGGGGGAAAAAAAATTAAATAAGGGAGTACCTAAGGTGATGTTTTGAAGGAAACTGAAACAAATTTGTTTACGAAGACAGCTTCACTCAACTGCTGGCCACTCAAGGTATCTGTGGAGGTAGTCAGGCATCATGGGTTCAGTGGGGTAGAGTGCATGTGAGGCTACAGTGAAGGATTGAGTCTTTAAAGCAGCACCGATCAGCATGGTCATGGATCAAAGACTCGCTATGATTGGATGAGAATAAATTCCACATGGCTCCCTGCTTCTCCAATACGCCTGCTAACGCTCGAGCTTCCTCACGATTTCACTTCTTCTCCCTTCAAGGATTTCTCATTAGCAAACTAGTTATCACAGCAAGGGATTGGTACCTAATTGGTTTTAAAAAGGAAATGAAGAAAGACGCAGAAGAAATTCAATCTGTTCATTAATTCATACCATCGTGTTCCACTTATAGAAGATGTCTAAATGCAGATTGACCGGAGAGAAAAAAGAAATTGGTCGCAGTCTACGCCTTCTATTCTTTTTTAATCATTCAAACGAATCATTGTTACTCTTCATGTGTCCGGGTGTGTGTGTGAATAGACATACAACAGAACTTACTCTCTTTTTCCGGGGTTTTATTTCCTGACTGCTGTTTTAAATAAAATCAGCAGTCTATGGAGCTTTGATGAAAAATAAAGTACATTGAACAAAATACAGGTGCGTCTTTCGTGAATGGTGCAAAAATAAATCAGAAAAAAAAATCAAATAAACTGAACTGAATAACAATATCGATTAATTACTTGTACAATCCAAAGTAAAGTATAAAATATATCACATTAGGATACCAGTTACAAAACACCACAGAGAAATAAAATCAAAGCTTATCTACGAAATACGGTAGTGGCTAAACTTGAGAGCACATAGAAAAAGAAATCTAAATACAGATTAGCTTAGCGACCTTTAGCATGACTTTACATTGCACATCTTATCTCTTAAATATACACACTTTTAACTCAACTCAAGCATTTTAACTCAACACTTTAAGTAAACCCGAAATGCACGACACCTTTAACAAACGTTACGTTATGCACTTTCCATGAAATATTCTTAAATTTCACGGATCTAAATCTTTAAAGGGCACACTCCAAATTGTTAGTGCATTACAGTAAATGACTTTTTAAACCAACTGGGCTACAATTAGACTAGTCAAAGTCCACATCCTTTAAAAAAAAAATCCAAGGTGCATATTTCAGATAGTTATGGAAGGTTCTTTGGGTAGTTAAAGGTTCTTAACTTCCTAAAACGGTTCTTGGAATCCTCAGAATTCGACTTTAAGTGGGACAACCAAGAAATCCTTAACGGTTCTAGATTTAACGCATAGGACTCAAAGAAGATAAGATAACAGAGTTCTAGTTTCTTTGTCAAAGTGTCTGGGTCAGCAGTGTGACTCGACATAATTCGACATCATTCATTTTGATTTATTGGCGTATGACCCTAAGCTTGTTTTGTTGAATATTGAGATCCGTTTTATTTTGTTGCCAGATATTTGTGTAAATATGGTCTTTGGTGAAATATAATTCTGATTATTAATCCATCCATCCATTTTCCATACCACATAGCCTACACAGATTCGCAGGGAGCAGGAAGCCTATCCCAGGGAGCTTGTGGCACAATGACTCATGGACGGGGTACCAACCCATCACAGGGCACAATTTCCGGCTAGGTCTTTAACTTTACCGGTAAGCTTTGCTTTAAATAAATTTTGAATAGCAAAGCTTATTGCCTTAGTGAAATAAAGATCATTCAGGGCAGAAAATTAGAGCTGTTTTATTATTTGTTATTACAGTTATATACACATAGTTCAGCATTCGTTAATGTGTAGCTCAATACATATTTATGGGATAAAGCTTGGTTACATTATCATCACATTTGTTCACTAAGAACCAGATGTTGAACTAATTTTGGTGGTTATTACAAAAATCCCCAAGGTAGAAATTCAAAGGGAAAATAGTTTCAGTCTAATTAGGTGATTCCTAATCTAATCAAAATTTGATATAGCCTATAACGGAAATCTGCTGTACAAATAAAACTGAAAAAGCTCAACATCAGTGTTAAAATGATTTAGTATTTACTCCACAGGGTCCAGTAAAAGCAAATAAAGTCTATCTTTTAGAAAATAGGCCTTTTTTTTTTTTTTTTTTTTTTTTGCTCAACCTCATCCACTACTAATAATTCAGTGGACCATATTTAACACATTTTCTACCAAATTATGCAGCAAAATTGCATTTAGCCAAGGTCATAATTCTCAAATCAACCTAATTTTCACATGGCAAAGTTATATGGAAACTTTCTTCCACCTTATAGTGTATTTCATTCCCCCTAAACAATATTTAAGAAGTTGACCAGTTAGTGAATTAGTTAATTAGTTACCAACTACCGTTGTAATACTGTAATTATATAAATATAGTACTTATAATACTTATAAATATTTAAAGTTTTCACACTAATCGCTCATCTTGAGTCTGCATTCTTTTCTATAATTTTAAAACAAAAACCCCTGATCATTATATGAACCATAGCATTAGTGTCCCGTATTATGCTAATCTTTCTCTTCCTGAAACAGTAGTCAATATCTCTTTATTAAGATCAGACTCTAGAGAGTTACGATGTACACGGTAACAACTGCACCTTGCGTATGAAAGCACAATGCCTAAAGCTCTCTAATGCTGTATTTGGTCAATTAAGCCTTTGTAAGTCTTTCTGCACTTTTTCATTTCCTTTGCTACAGCGTATAAAGATTTCCTACCCACAGTGATCATTAGTTACTCTTTAAGGTCTTTATTCAGTCTTGAATTAACAGCTCATGGGATTTAACAACCCCACAATTAATGCACTTGCTTTAAAAAAAGGGGGGGGGGGGGGGTAGGTTTAATACAACGAAGATTACCTTTAATTCTAGTAGAGAATATTACACAGAGGTTTACAAGGTTTCTAATAAGGGGATATATCACTTGTGGAATTGTAGCAACTGCCTTTGGTGTACACATTGTCGAATCCAGATTTATTTGTATATTTATTTATTTACTTACTTACTGTCTTACTTACTTACTATCTTACGTACTTACTTATTCATTCATTTATTTATAGTTCTGAGTGTGATCTCCATGTTTAGTCCACCAAGCCAAATGTAAGAAATGTGCCATATAAATGAAGGTGCCTTGGCTTACATGGAGAGTTAGATGTTCTCCTTGCATATATTTTCTATTGGCAGACAGAATAAAGTCATTTTCTTTTCTTTTCCTTTGCTTTCAGTTAGGAGAAATATCTCTGCACGGAATCCTTTGTAATTACACTAAATGGTCAAACGTTTGTGGACACCTGACCATCATACTCATATATGCTTTTTGAGCATTCCATTCCAGATTTATTCCCCTTTTGCTGTTATAAGAACTTACACCCTTTCGGGAAGGCTTTCCACTAGATTTTGGAGCGTGGCTGTGTGGAATTGTGCTCATTCAGCCACAAGAGCATTAGTGAGATCAGGTATTGATGTTGGGGGAGGTCTGGGGTGCAGTCAGCATTCCAATTTATCATTGGATTTGAGGTCAGGGTTCTGTGCAGGCCACTCAAGTTCTTCCACAACAAACTTGGCATGGACCTCGCTTTGTGCACAGGGGCATTGTCATGCTGGAACAGGTTTGAGCCTCCTAGTTCCAGTGAAAAGAAATTGTAATGCTAGAGTATACAAAGACATCCTATACAATTGTCTGGTGTCCACAAACTTTTGGTCATATATGTGGTGCATGACTCCAGCATATAGTATATAAATATAATAATAGCATATAAATATTAGCAATGCGAGGTGGGGGGGGGGGGGGGGGGCATAGATCATGTATACTTATGTATATTTTATATTTCTCTTATCAAGTTCCTTCCTGATTTATTTTGCATAATTATATAATTTTCCATTAGGAGGTACCTACAAAGCAATTTAAGTATAATTATTTAAACAACTGGGTGCTGGCTGGATTTCCACATGCCATGCTAAATACCTTCTTCTTGGCGGTTTTTTTTTTTTTTTTTTTTTTTTTTTTTAATTTCTGGAGCAATCAAACAACAGCAAAAAACAACAACTACAAAAAAAAAAAAAAAAAAACCCTGAAAGTACTATGTAAGTGAACCTTCACTGAGACCAGCTTGCTGGGTAGTAGCTTAAAACCCATTATCTAAATTGAACCCTTATCTTACCTGTCTTGATATTGTTTGAGGGAGGAAATGGCTTTTCATTACAGCTCAACAATTAATAGACGTGACGCCCCTGCTTCCAGGGCACAAGGTCACCATATTCTCATTTAACACCAAACTTTGCTGCTATTAGCACTGCTGCACGTGTAGGTGGAGACCGCCTTTGACCTCTACTATGGGATATGGTGCAATTAACTGGTTATGTGGGCTTGTTGTTGAATAAATTACGATGCCCTTTCGAAGTGTCGACGGCACTCAATACACCACATGCGTCATTTGCAGTAGTAGTCATAGATTTTGTATTTTATGTATGGTGTTAAATAATGCAACACTGATCTGAAGTGATTTGTCAGTAACGATAATTCACAAGGCAAGAAGAATTTTTTTACACTTTGTACTGCATCAACTTTATAGTGTTTTGTGTTTTGCTTGGCTTTTCAATCACAGCCAATAAACATTGCTATATTTTGAGAGGCTCTGGAAAATACCCAAACGTCCCAGGTTGGATTAATATAGTACAACATCATGCCTGACTGCAGTATTTTCCAATTTCCTCTAACTTCTATTAACTTTATTTTGTACAGGAGTGGGGGAAATTCTGCAAATAGGTCCTTATTCAAACTTATGCTCTGAACCACTGAGGTATTAGACATTAACCATCAAGTATGTGAGACAGATATGTTCATAAACCCTTTATATCTCTGAAAATAGTGTATATCTGTATATATATAATGTGATATATATATATATATAATGTGATATATATATATATATATATAAGTACACACTATATTCAGTATATTCAACATTCAGAATGTTGTGGGTCATTACTATCCATCCATCCATCCATCCATTTTCTGTACTGTTTATCCTACACAGGGGAGCCTGGAGCCTATCCCAGGGGACTTGGGGCACAAGACAGGGAACACCCTGGACGGGGTGCCAACCCATCGCAGGGCACAATCGCACACACACACATATTTTGACTTGGGGGAGCAATCCACAGTAACCAGATTAAACCCCCAAAGTATGAGGAGAGAACATTCAAACTCTACACACACACAGTGCGGAGGTGGGAATCGAACCCTGGAGGTGTGTTACAACAACAGGCTGACATGCTAACCACTAAGCCACCGTACCCCCCAGGTCATGATTAAAATGTCAATTTTTCATAACCTATAATGGATGACTCATAATGTTTCAAGCAAAATATGTTAAAATATTCATTTTAACCATAATATTCCAAGGTCAAGTGTAGTTTTCTTACACTGGGACAGTCATTTTGTCGGTGTTGTAGGTATGTATTATTAAATTTTTAAGTTATTTAGCTGAAACATGCACATAGGTTATAGTGAAGGACATTTGCTTTTATTTTAAATGTCTTTGTACCTTCCTTCTACATACTTATTTGTAAATGTAATATCAGTCAGACACAAATGGTACCACAATCATTGAAGCACTCATTATCTGGAACCAAGTAGCATTATTCAAGCCTATCCCTGATAGTAGAAGATATAGCACAGCTTCTGCATTGCTACAGGCATATTTTAATGACTCCCCAAAGCATTGAGCTTCCACATCAAGCTGTGACTAGATGTGCAGTTTTTATAGCAGGCTTTTTCCTCCACTGTGGTTTGCCCCAGTCTGGCCTTTTCATTTAAACACCTATACCTTCCTATTTGTAAATGACTGTAGAGAATACAGAGTGCAGAAATTTGTTTTCTAACATCCCATGCTTTACCATCCAGCTACATCTTCCACTCTTGAAGCCAATTACCACGTACTGGGTGTGTAAGATTGTATATGCAATTACTGTGTACCATTTCCTTCAGGGCACTTAGAGAAACTTTTTTGTGATATCCAAGCATTAGTTTACTGAGTAATCTGCGAAAATACTGTATTTTGCTGACCGATAAAAGGTCACAACTATATTGGAGCCCTTTATATTTCAGATGTCGGGCTGTTTAATTGCGGTTCAATAGGGAAAAATTATGGCCTGGTCCTAAAGGTTATAACCTGCCTTGAAATTTATATTCATCAAGATTCACAGAACTCCCAAGGACTGACTGCATAAAATATTTTCAACAATTTGATATGCCTGTGGTGACATTAACCAGCTAGCTTCACCAAAGGTCAGCAAAGGTCATTGTAAAATTTCTTCATTCAATTTTGTATCTCAAAATTGCTGATCGGTCAATGAGCTGGCATTCACATGGACTTGAAAAGAGTCAAGTTAAGTCAAGTTAGGGTTTATTGAAATGTTTGTGGTGAGGCTCAGGAACAAAATATGCAAAATACAGCCACAAGTAGAGAAGCCTTCACAAATAGCACCCCCACTGGTCAGTTCCTGCAAAGTTCCATCCACTTTCCATACCAATTATCCTACATAAGGTCGCAGGGGAGCCTGGAGTCTTTCCCATGGAACTAGGGGCACATTGCCAGGGGACACCCCGGACATTCACACACCCATTCTCGCACTACAGACAATTTAGAAATGCCAATTAGTCCACAAGGCAGGTCTTTGGACTGGAGGAGGAAACTGGCGTACCTGGAGGAAACCCCTGGAGCACAAGGAGAACATGCAAGCTTCATGTATGCAGGGCGGAGGCAGGATTTGAACAACCAATCCCAAATGTGCAAGGCAAATATATTAACCACTAATCCACCATTCCCCCCTTCTTGCAAAGTTACACAGAACAGTAAAGGAACCATACAGTACTGATCATGACCAGATTTGAAATACTGACTGAAACAAACAACCACAAAACAATCCATTTGGCAGACACAAGAACTAAACTGCAATGGTGTCTTACTCCCTATACATGGCCCAATGTTATAACATTGATTATATAAAACATTATAATAAATAATTCTGGGACATTCCGCATTGTTCATAAATGGTATTCCAAGTCCAATTCCTCAGGTTGTTTATTTTATTTAAATTGTCCACGCATTCATGCTACATGATGTGTTGTGTAGGAATACACAGTTTTTCACTCAACCTTTTGCATAGTTTGCTGGTGAGACTTTATTTAGAGCCCAGAGATAAAACAGCAATAGCTAACATTTCCCCTTTATGGCCCCTAGTGAAGGGGTATGACTCCCAGAAGATTAAAGTGCACTGCCAAGCTATTTGTCTTTGGACAATCTCCAGCTGTCCTTCATTTCTGTTGTTGGCAGGACTGCTTATTCAAGCATGGCTTTAAATCATCCCCTGGCCACTGTCGAAACCCTCTAAGCAGGACATTGTGGCATGCCGAAGACCAGGCTCTCTGAGCTCTCAGTATGGGAGCTCTAATCTGTGGCATTTTAACATTTCGAAACATCTTTGGGCAGATCTATAGTTGTCAGCTTTGTTCCCTAACAATGGTGTATTTTGAAATTTTTACCTTGTGCTCAGGGTCAGTGCTCATATAGGTGAGATCGGGTTACAAAGAAAGTGCTTTAGAGTCGAACTGACAGGCCACTAGCTCATAATTAGTGTACTGGAAACGGGTTTTCAAGGCTTCATTTGCATCTTGGATACATGCCCTTTAAAAATTAAAATGATCTATTGGTACCATAAAGACTTGATATAACTCTATGCACAGTTCACATAGGCAGGTCTGTGTGCCAGTCTATTTGTATGTATGTATTTCATATTTGACTGACAGTCAGTTCTAACAGGATGCATGGTTGACCTTTTGGATTTGCCACTCTGTAGGCTTTGCTGCATTGTATGTATTTTTACTAATATCAGGCGAATATCTGTTTCTCAGTCTCATATTCATATCCTCTTTGATTCAGTGTTACATTTCAGCCTTTGTTTCCTCTTCTTCGACCAACAAAACATGTTTAAGGAATTTATTTTCACCAAAGCATTTATTTACGTCTGTCACAAATTTCAGTCACGGTTCCCAGCGCAGTAAGGTTTTATTTCGTTTATGTTATGGTACCAATCCAATCCCTGCCCCAGTCCCTTATCAGTGGTTTGTTTCCCTAATGTGTGCACCTGTTCTGTGTTTCATGTTTGTATGTTCGATTCTGTCTGACTGTGATTCTCGCCTATAATAAAGCAAATGCTGAGAATACACACTTTTGTGTTGTCTCATCAAACTGCATACTACAACGTCCATGAGTGACTTTATCAAAACAGTTTCTTACTTGATATTATGCTGCAGGACTGTTCTCAAATCTGATTGGTCAGAAGGTGTTCATTAACAAAGCATGTTAATACAATAATATATAAATATTATCCATCCATCTTCTATACCGCTAATCTTACACGGGGTTGCATTGAAGCCAAACCATTGCAGGGCACAAATGCACGTACACATGCCAGTCAGCCTACTGCGCATGTCTTTGGACTTGGGGGGAGAAAAACCAGAACCCCCAAAGCACAGGAAGAACATGCAAACTCCGCCCAAAGGCAGGAATTGAACCCACAACCCCAGAGGTGCGAGGAAAACATGCTAAATGCTAAGCCACCATGCCCAGCATATAAGTATCATATATATATATATATATATATATATATATATATATATATATATATATATATATATATATATATATATATATATATATATATAATTCATTTGTTAATTTGTTAATTTTTTGACTAATTTGTTTTCAATTGTATTCTTAGTCCCTGACCTAGTGAACTAGCTTGAGGGTGTGTTTTTGATACAGGCTCCAAAGCACTATATATATATATATATATATATATATATATATATATATATATATATATATGTGTGTGTGTGTGTGTAAAGTGCAGTGATCCATGCAAAGTTGATCAAGTTGTTAAGCATTAATTAAACTTCTTATACTATAGATTCTTAGGCTTTAGTGCTTCACAGTTGTGTACAATCTGCACATCTTCTGATAAAGTCAAGGTTGTTGCACGTATATACAATTCACAGAACCACACTTTTTGTGGAGGTTTGAAAACTCATCACTCTGTGATGAAATAAAAAGACAACCTACACAAAATGCTGTTTCTTGAAGTACTAATGTAGTTGTTATGCAGTATATAATAAGTGAATATGTAGATTTTCACACTTTCGAACCTCCTGAGTTTTACAAAGAAATACAAATTTAGCTTCTGTGAAAATATGAAAGATTATATCTTCTCAGCAACTCTAAAGATATGAATGTTTTGCTTTTTATGGTTAATCTGAGTTTCTCATCAAAGGGAAACAAGGTATTTGAAGTTTGCTTAACAGTATTTTCCTCCGTTAGTTACTTGATTTATTGCTTCATGGGAAAAATACTGTCTTTTACAGTATATCTCATTATAAACTTGAACGAGCACGAGTGTTGTGGATCAAACACAGCCCTATTCAGCTGTTAAGAAACATTAACATTTTAAACCCTCATTTTTAATACAAATAGAGTAAATGTGCAAGAGTGAGCAGTGTTGCCAGTTCCACTGCTTTCCTACAAAATTGGGTTACATTTCATTGTCTGCCGCGGGTTGTTATTCAGGGATTCCGAATTTAGGGATTTTGATTCATTTCATGCTCATATTTACCAAGGGTGCCAATATTAGTGGAGGGCACTGTAGCTGACAGGACCTACAATGCTATTTCTTTCTTATCATGTTTAAATTGTAATGGAAAAAAAAAAAAAAAAACTACTCTACTTACATGTCAAAATGTGATATCAAGTGATTTTTTTTTTCCAAGCTAAGCACGAGAATGAATTAATAAATCATTTTAATATGCATCTTTTTTATAGTAAGTGATAGAACTTTAAAAGGTTAAGCAAAAAATTCTGTAGTAATTATGCTTACAAAACATTAAGGTTGTATGAAGATGAGGCTGTGGGAAGAAAATGAAGTCACGGTTCACTAGCAACCCAAGATATGCATATAAGGGTTAATTAATCATTAATCCAAAACACAGTTTGGCTCTAGCGCTGTTAAAGATACTGTAATTGACTGTTATTCCATTCAGAACTTTGCTCTGCATAGATTTCAACATAGATTTAAAATGAGCAAGTACAAATTCCTAATAGATTTCTGCTGAGCCTGTCCTGCATCAGTCCCTCAGTCTCGGCTGTTTTGGAGTCTTTTATTCTGCTTTTCAGTCTTTTCAGATGTCACTGCATGTTTGTTCGAAATATTGCTCTGAACATGAATAATGTCCATAGGCATGCTCATTTATACTCATAAAAGATATATGTGGCAGATGATTATGACAGTTCCAGGAGAGCTGATATGACTAAAATATACACAGACAAGTGAGAGACAAACAAGCATGAATCATGCATGTCTGGACCTTCAGCTTCTGTCACGCTTTATTAGAATTGTAATAACAAAAAACAAAAACAAAAAAACAGGGTTATACTGATTTGTTGTTTTGTGTCATAATTGTGTGCCCAAGTGGCACAAAATCTGTTCATAATTGCCTTATAAAATCTAGGTTAGGAAACTAATGAGATCCTTAACTATAATTGCTAAGATAGATAATGTGCATATTAAAGCTTTTATTAGAGAATACCTCATACCTTCTCAAACAGCTTTTTTTTTTTTATTTGGAGCGAGAAACAAGACATTAATTTTATCTTATTAGTTCAACATTTCCCCTGCCACTTTTCTAAGGGTGGGATGTATTTAGAGCCAATTGTTTCCTAATGCAAAGAAATACCTGGGCATATTTACTTTGAATAACAACCAGTCCCATTTCCATATTGCTTTGAATTGAGGCTTTTGCATTCACAGACTTTTTTTTTTTAAATAGAAAATTAATAAAACTGTCTGCATAATGCACTATATATATATATATATATATATATATATATATATATATATATATATATATATATATATATATATATATATATATATATATATATATATATATATATATATATATATATATATATATATATATGGGCTGGTTCTTCATTTAGGTGCAGGTAACAACCATTAAGCATTGCTCTTTTCTCCTCTGCCATTGGATAACAGCTCATCAGTCTCTATGTTTTCTCTCTAAACAGATCTTATATTGGTGAACAGCTCTGTCACAATTATTTAAAATGAGGTTTGATATTAAAACCACAGTAGAACATTAGAACATAGAAAACATATTCAAAATTACCTTGATTTTCTCTTTAAATGTTTCATTTGCCCAGTTTAACCATTCGATATGTTTTCTATGTTCTATTGTGTATAACATATGGGTTTACGAGATTTGCGATTCATTGCATTCTGTTTTTATTTACATTTTACACAGCGTCCCAATATTTTTTTGGAATTGGGGTTGTAAGTGAATAATCATCGAGGGAAGTAATAATATGTGCAAAGACAGAGGTGAAATATTTGTGAGACTTCATAGTGGGAATTTATACAGTATGCCATAAAAGAATAACACAAATATTTTCTTAGAAAGATATCCTTATATATGTCCTTCTTTATTTATGCACTGTATGGCCAAAAGTATGTGGTCACCTGAACAATCACACCCATATGCTTGTTGAACATCCCATTCCAGATTTAGTCCTCCCTTTGCTGTTATAATAACCTCCATTCTTCTGGGAAGGCTCTCCAGTAGATTTTTTAATGTAACTGCTATTACTCTTTTGGAGACTTTGAGTGTCTCACCTGCTTCTGTTTCTGCAGATAATTCTAGATACCATTAATTGTGTTTCTATCTGAAAAATGGCCTATTACAGAATATCCACAATTTTTCATATCCTTTCGTTTCAATACACACTGTTCATTCGTGATAAAATGTCAAATGCAGACTTACAAGGGTCCTGTGTGGGCAAAATTTAAATGTGATGACAAAGGTCAGAGAAATGGAAATTCATAATCACTTATGAATGTAAAATCTTCTTTATAATGAACATCTTTCTTTGCCTTATGCTCCCACAGGTTAAAAGAGTTTAGAGATTCAGAGACATTTACATTTACATTTATTCATTTAGCAGACGCTTTTATCCGAAGCAACTTACAAATGAGGAAATACAAGCAAAGCGATATGTCAAGTGGAGAACAATACAAGTAGTGCTACAATACAAGATTTTTAATTAAGTTCTAGAGAAACTGCGTAGAGCAGAGGTGTAAGAGCCAGTGTAATTTTTATTTATTTGGTAAATAAAAGCCAAAAGCCCGAGCCACAGCTACAGCATTTATTTATTTTAATAATGTGGGGGTTGGCAGGTTAGGGGTTAATTAGGTGCTCACGTAAGAGGTGGGTCTTCGGTTGTTTTTTGAAAATAGTGACAGATTCTGCAGTCCGGATTGAGGTTGGAAGTTCATTCCACCACTGAGGGACTGTTAGTTTGAAGGATCTGGAAAGGGACCTTGAGCCACGCTAAGTAGGCACTACTAAGTGTTGGTCGTTAATCAATGGCAGATTGTGTGAGGGAATGTAAACCTCAAGGGAAGTGTTGAGGTAGGGGGGCGTTGTTCCAGACAAGGTCTTGCACGTGAGCGTCAAGGCCTTGAATTTGATGTGGGTGGCTACAGGAAGCCAGTGGAGGCAGATGAAGAGGGGTGTGACATGGGTCCTTTTGGGCTGGTTGAAAACAAGGTGTCCTGCTGCATTCTGATTCATCTGAAGGGGTTTGAGGGAGCTGGCTGGGAAACCCCGGGAGTAATGCGTTGCAGAAGTGCAGTTTTGAGATAACAAGAGCCTGGACTAGTAGCTGTGTAGCTTGTTTGGTGAGATAGGATCTGATTTCCTTGATGTTATACAGAATGAACCTACAGAATCGTGCAGTTGTTGAAATGTTGTCTGTGAAGGTCAAGCTGTCATCAAAAGTCACACCGAGGTTCCTGGCTGTCCTGGTTGGCTTGAGTGTGGTTGAGCCGAGCTGTGCAGTGAGGCTGTGGTTTATTGAGGGGCAAGCAGGGATGACGAGAAGCTCAGTTTTTGCCAAGTTGAGCTTAAGGTGGTGTTCTCATATCTAGTTTGAGATGTCAGACAGGCAAGCAGAGATATGTGCAGAGACTGATGGATCATCAGGCTGGAAGGACAAATAGAGCTATAAGTCAAAGGTCCCAGAGATGTAGTATAAATAGAAAAGGGCAGTCTACCCAGAACTGACCCCTGGGGAACTCCAGTTGTGAGTTGCTGAGTTTCCGAAGCTCCTCCCTTCCACAATACCTTGAAGGATCTGCCTGTGAGATATGATTTCACCCATCACAGAGCCGTTCCGGTAATGCCCAGGCCGGAGAGAGTTGACAGGAGGATCTGATAATTCACAGTGTCGAAAGCAGCATAGAGGTCGAGTAGGTGTAGGACGGATGATCTTGAGGTTGATCTTGCTAGTCGTAAGGCTTCAGGAACGGAAAGCAGAGCAGTCTCGGTGGAGTGACTGCTTTTGAAGCCTGATTGCCTGGTTTCTAGGAGGTTGTTCTGTGTGAGAAAAATGGAGAGTTGATTAAAAATAGCTCTATCAAGGATTTGGGAAAGAAAATGAAGGAGGGAAACAGGTCTGTATTTACCAACTGCAGCAGGGTTAAGTGTTGTTTTTTATGCAGCGGGGTAACCCGGGCCTGCTTAAATGAGGTAGGGAAGGTGCCAGTACAGAGGGATGTGTTAAAGATGTGTGTGAGTACAGGTTGTAGCATGGGAGGTATGGACAGGAGAAGGTGAGAAGTTATAGGGTCAAGAGGACAGGTTGTAGGATGACGAGAGGAGGAGTTTTGAGACATCAGTCTCTGAGAGAGGAGAGAAGGAGGACAGTTGAGAGTTATGTGGTGGAGGAGCCGGTCTGTGTGTGTCTGGGGATGAGAACGGGTTCCTGATTGATGTAACTTTCCTGGAAAAGAAAGTGGCAAAGTCATCTGCAATGAGAGAGGTAGAGGAAGGTAGAGGAGGGGGACAACGAGGAGAAGAAAAGGTTTTGAAGAGAGCACGGGTGTTGTGAGAGTGGCCAATCTTCTCCTGGTAGTATATGGCTTTAGCAATAGAGATGCTATGTGAAAAAGAGGAGAGTAGGGTTTGGTAATTGGTTAGGTCAGACGGTTCGTTAGATTTATGCCATTTCCCTTCAGCTACCCTTAGCTTGGTCCGGTTGTTACGAAGAGCTTCTGAGAGTCAAGGGCTAGGGCGTGATGTGTGAGCTGGCCTAGACGTTAGAGAGGAGATGCTGTCAAGAGAAGATGTTAGAGTGGAACATAGCATGTCACTTGCAGTGTTTAAGTCCAGTGAGGAGAGGTGGCTATCAGAGGGAAGTGAGGTTGTGACAATGGCGGAGAAGTGTATATTAGCACACTAATATAATCCTCGACAAGTGCTGAGCACGCCTCTGTAATCGCATGAACGAGTGACTCCGGACTGAAACTGAATATGAATATCTGAATTAGCTCTAATCTAGCAAGGTCTAAACAGCTCGTCGCAACAAGGAAGCGCTCGTCACAGCTTCTATCTGACAGCCAATGCTAAAAGTAGTTTCAACTAAAGAAAGAAACACTTACCAGTTACGGTTCACCCTGGGTATTAATAGCTTTTTTGGTAACGACTACATAAATAGTAATCTGGTGATGATCAGATCATGCATACTTGACAGTGTAATAATATCTTAGCCAATTAGTCATGTAGGCTCAAATGCATTTTAACAACCATCTGTCTATATTATGAAAAGTATTCTAAAAGCTCTAGCTGTATTCACTACATTTACATTTACATTTATTCATTTAGCAGACGCTTTTATCCAAAGTGAGTTACAAATGAGGAAATACAAGCAAAAGCAAGTATTCATTTTTGTTCTTTTTTTCTTTTTCTTTTTTTTTATTTTTAAATAAATCAGAATGTATAATAAGCTGTACATGCACTTTACATGTTAATGTGAAAACAGCATGTTCTGACAGAGAGCATGACCTGGACTCCATTAGTCTTTTTTTTTTTTCTCCATTAGCCCATTTACAATTCATTCCAGTTTGTATGAATTAATTCACAGGCAGAATAAGGTCACGCAAAGGTTGGATATCTCCTTGTATGCATTATGACAGAACCTTTATCATAGGATGCCTACATGGGGTTTAGATCTTTTTTTATATACAGTGTACATTTTCTAAGCATGTTCCCGATTTTAGGAAAGGATCAGTCTTAGGACTACATATCTAGGTCACTATGTTGGACATAATTATTATTCTCACTTTGGTACAGAATGCCGTGAAAGCGTATTCAACTCGACTGTATTGACAATGATTAAACGGTTCTTCGTATGTTTGGTTTCCGTAGTAATGAATATGGACAGTGTGATCTATGTGAATATTGAGATTAATAACCCCCTTTTAAAGAAAAATAGTTTAATTCACTTTGTTTATTACTTAGAATTTTTATATTGAGCCCTAATACTTTGTGCTATCAAACATTTACACAGGTTAGACCGACATAATTATAGATCATTATTATCACAAATAAGATGCAAAATTAAACCTTGTCTCTTAGAAGTTGTTACATGGTGCCAGGGATCTGAATAACAACCGTGTATTTATTTAAACTGTTGGGGTCATGCTTGAATAAGTCTATTAGCTGTAGAGGTCTGAAAGGTAGCCCTTGGCTATATTTTACTGGCAGACATGAAAATGGTGTGAAAAGAACAATATAGTCAGTGCATAAAATCAGGAAACTCTAAGGAGAGGCTAACACTATAAACAAGCGAATGCTAAAAAATGGATGCCCGCCAGATTTTTTTTTTGTCAATGGCTGCTTAAAAAAAACATGGAAAATAGAAAGCTGTTCATTATGCTGGATGTAAGATTTTTTCTCTGATAATTATTATTTTTCTAATGCTATCGCATAAGAACATTTCAGAATGGTGTGTCCTTCTCCACCGTACACGGATATATTTATCTGCTGCCATTATCATCATCTCAGAGGTACAGACATGTTAGAATAAAAGATTGAGTATCAGGTGTCAGAGCTAAACCTTTGTCCTTTAAAGGTCCTTTAAAAGATTTGTGGTGGAAACAACAGGTCGAAAAAAAAAAAATAGGTTAAATGGGTGGAGTTGAATAAGATTTGAGCCCATCCCATTTCCATTTCCCCATGCACACAAAGCTGCGCCCATAAAACTTACATTATGATGGTTGAACTAGAGTTAACATGCTAACTAGAGTTAGCATTAGCAAGCACGGTCAGTGCACTCGGACATTCCAGTGCTTGGAATCCAAGTTACAGCTCTATAAACATGTAAAATTCTCTTCATAATGATTTATAAAGATGTGAAGGGGAATGTCTATAAAATGGCCGACAAGAGGAGAACAAATACAAATACAAACAAATACAAGCAAACATTCAGGAGCAGAATGCAGGTTTTTGTTGTTGTTGTTGTTGTTGTTGTTGTTTTGGGGTCGGGGGTAATGGTTAACCTTTTTCAGCTTTATAATACACTTGTTCTGAGACAATAGCTAAAAGTATTTTTTTTTTTTTATCATTTCTACATAATTTTCCACTCATAAGAATTGAAAAATATTGACTATTGTTCTGTTAACAAGCGCTTTTTTTTTTTTAGCTAGCACACATACCCTAGGCTAAGATCAGCTGTTTTGTGTTTCATCGTGATCCAACTGATCTCAGATGCTATGATGCAAGATAAGATCACACACACACAGCTTATACTGTAGTAGTGAACTAGCCAGCTAACTTTAGCTAGCCTGATAAAGGGGAAAGATTTTTTTTGTTGTGATCCGTACAGACTTGCACAGTAAGCTTAAAAGCTGTCTGCAGGACAGGGCCTTGTTAAATGGAAATTCTTTCTCTTGTATGAAGTCTGCAGTTCTCTGTAAAGCTGTACTGGAAATTGGAGATGGGTTGTTGGCTGTACTTCTTTCGGGTGCAATGATGTCGGATGTATCTAGTTGATCTGGTGTACTGTATGTCATGTGGTTTTGACAATTCGGGCTTGACAGCTCTGACTGTGAAGTACTGTGAGTTACTATTACATGATTTCCAGAGTGACTCCTAGCAGCTCAGGTACACAATGTTTTAGATCATTTTTTCAAGGAAAATAGGTACATCGACAATGCACATCAGTTTGACTTGAGCTGTGTCACATGACGGTAGCCAGGTTAATGTAATGCTAGTTAAATCTGAATGTAGAATGTGGGAAATAATCAGAAAATACATTTTATATGTTAATATGGCCTATTTTTTTACTATATATAATCCACATCACTATCAAGAGAAGAGGGGAACAAACACATTCCATTTCCTGAGAGGTTCTGGGAAACTTCGGAGAAGCTTTGATTGATTTCCTTGCTTATCCTCGAACCTACGTGTGAGACTGGAAGAATACTCTGGGACAGCAGATTCAGAAAGGGCCTTTATAAACTGTTAATCAACTATTTATGTGATGTGACCAGCCTACTTGTTCTTATTCCAAATCTTCAGGATGAATATTGCCTATAGGTAAACTGCATATGCAGTGTTCTATATTATGTAATAGTATAGCATGAAATAAATAACTAAACCACAGTGAATAATGGTATACTCTGGATTCTTGACAACCAAATATTACACATCAAACTGAGCTAAACTGATTTAGTCTCCCAGCTGGTCTGTTGGACAAGGCATTGGTGTCCTAAGCCAGGGAATAGGGGTTAGTGGCTGGCAGAGTGGTGCAGCGGAAGCATGCCCGGCCCGTAACCCAGAGGTCGATGGATCGAAACCATCCTCTGCTAATTCCGATTAGTTGGTGCTGAGGTTAAGATGTTGGGCTACTGATTGGAAGGTTGTGTGTTCAAATCCCAGCTCTGCTGAGCTACCACTGCTGGGCCCTTGAGCAAGGCCCTCAACTGCTCACATGTATACAATAAATGAGATAAATGTAAGTCACTCTGCATAAGGACTTCTGCCAAATGCTGTAAATATAAAATATATCAAAATTAGCATAAGTTAAATCATTCTGTTTCTCTTAATTTGTTTTGCCTGCATAGTTTGATATCATTCCAGCATTACGCTCGCTTTCCAACACTAACATGGATATTACTGAAAAAACTGGTTTGAGTCTGAGCTTATGTTCGGACCAGATGCTAGCATGATTGTTCTGACATTGGTAGACAAAGCATAAAAGATTAATGATGCTACTGGTTCATTTATTAATGCAGCTGTTTACTTCACTCCAGTTTGTAAACACAGAATAGTTCCTATTTACTTTTAGATCAGCTATGAGAAGGCTGACATTTTCGTTGATAGATACATACTAGAAAATAAAGACGCTGAAATATTATATTTGCAATGATAAAATGTCACTAAAGGGATTTTCGAGTGTAAAATGTGGGCAGATCTTGAAAGAACATTGAGAAGATGGTTGCAATTAATTAAATGGTAAATGGTCTGCAGTTATATAGCGTTTTTTAAGCGCTTTTTTCAACTCTTGATACGGCTCAAAATATAGAGAGAATATTTGGAAAACTTTGTAGATTTGACATTTAGCCAATAACTTCAGGCTAATCAAATGTGAACTTTATATACTGGCATGGCTAGAGAAGACCGGCCCAGTAGCAAGATCGGACAGAATATTTCATTCAGAGATCAGTACACGCTGAATGTCCAGGAGTGCAATGAGACATTCTTGGTTATCTTTTAAACCCAGTGCACAGGACATTTCGATGAAAAGACCACATTTATCTCCATCATTAAAAAAAAAAAAAAATTAAAAAACAAAAAAAACAAAACAGTACTATGCTTATTAGTTAGCATGTTCGCCTCACACCTCCAGGGTCGGGGGTTCGTTTCTCACCGTGGCCCTGTGTGTGCGGAGTTTGCGTGTTCTCCCCGTGCTGCGGGGGTTTCCTCCAGGTACTCCGGTTTCCTCCCACAGTCCAAAGACATGCATGGTAGGCTGATTGGCATGTCCAAAGTGTCCGTAGTGTATGAATGGGTGTGTGAATGTGTATGTGATTGTGCCCTGCAATGGATTGGCACCCTGTCCAGGGTGTACCCCGCCTTGTGCCCGATGGATAGGCTCTAGGTTACTCGTGACCCTGAAAAGGATAAGCGTTATAGAAGATGGATGGATGGATGGACTATGCTTATTAACAGTTCCCTTACATTATTTAGTTATTTGCTTCCAACCCCAACTCCATCCCCAACCCACACACACACATACACTTATATTTCCAGATAATTCAGTACAATAATGCAGAAAGAGTAAAAGGTTCTTAATGAAAATTGGCATGCACATTCAGCTCTCCATCACTAGCTGAATCCCTAGTCAGCAGCCTGCTGTCAATTGACATGGAGCCTCCATTTGTTAAGAGACCGCTTTCAGTCTGGCTTCTTAACACCTGATTCCCTGATAAGGGTCTGCTTTATTTTTAATTTTCCATAAAGGGAAAGTATCTCCTAGGGACAATGGGTGTCAGGCAATCCACACTCCCTCAACTTCTATCATGTTATTACAGATAAATGGGTTGCCAGAAACAGTATTATATCCTGTCTGAAGTCTGAAGTCAAATGGGATTAATGGTTCCATATTGTACATTGTTTCTGCATTTATCTTTCTCCCTGAAAATATCATTCATTTTCCAGTTTCCATGACCATTTTCCATTTTGCATCTTTAAGACAAGCCATGCCCTCTCTTCTGATCGGATGGTTGATAAAACTGTTATCAAGCTTAGTTTTATATATATATATATATATATATATATATATATATATATATATATATATATATATATATATATATACAAAGCTAAGCATTATCAATGGTGACCAGTCCAGTTTCTTGAGATCTACCTTCCTGAAGACTTAATCTCCAACCATAATCATGCCCACCTGACCATCTAATCACTGCCTTTTTTCAGCTAAAACAGGTGTGTTAGATTTTGGTTGGAGATGAACCCTGCAGGAAGGTAGATCTTAAGGAAGAGGGTTGGTGACCACTGCTATAGATAGACATATTAATAGCTATGATGAGTCACTGTTAATTTAATACTCATGGTAATTTTCTTTAAATAAGTCTGAGAAAAGTTAGAGCTCAAATAATACCATATTAGCTAACTTTATTTTAAGCCATAGCTAGTTACAGCTGTTAAAATGATTTTAAAATAGGTTAATATTAATTCTATCATAACTGACTGGATGATTCGCTACGAATTTTCAAATGCTGGCATCCCAGATCCACTGCAACCCTGACCTGTATAGAGCATTACCTTAAGATGTATGAATGAAATGAAAAAGGATGAAAATAAAACATGTTAATTTAACTCATTTATTCATCAAATATTAGTTCATTTGTTTGGTCTTGATGTAACAATAGATTGCGTAATTTTATTATATTCCAAAATACATTGGAATTTGCAAACACACTCGAGGATTGTTTGTTTTGTTTTTTTTGTTTTTTTTTTGCGGGGGGGGGGGGGGGGGGGGTTATAAATAAGTCATTCAATAATGTGGTGGAGGCAAACAATTTGATGCAGCTGGATTCAGCCAGAATATTATGTCCTGTTGTGTATTTTTACAGTTCTATTGATGTCAGAGAGCAGAAAACATTTATTTGCTACATACCTCCACACAGATCCACTCATAGAGCAAATTGAAAAGCTCTTGTAGTGGAGTGCAGTATGAAATTAGAATAAACAGCACACCATCTCTTGGAAATAGAAAGGCAGGATTTAGCACTGAGGCAATTTCATACTGACAGGCATTATTAAATCCTTTATGCCCAACTACTTTCTCATTCTCCTCCTTGTGAGGCTTCCTACAATACCTTATACCTAATTGAGTTCCCTCAAATCATACTGACACATTCAGTGGTAACCTGTAATTATCTGCTAGACAGACACTCGGCATAACGACAATTAATACACAGATATTTTCACACTATTAAGCAGCCTAATGTTTATTCAAAGCTGCAGGATATAATCTAAGCACATATCTTAGCAGATTAAGGTTCTTGCTACTAGGTACGATGATGAGGGTCGCTCGCAATAAAGGTTCAGTCTTTCTCGAATCTCCCACCAATATCTTTACAAAGCACTATAGCAAATGTAAGTTCAATTTTCACTTCCTCGTCTAACTAGTACATCATGTGGTGCAGGGGTCCTCAAATGACAGACCCAGGAAAGTATTTCAGTGGATCAAACCAAGCGATTGAAGAATACTGGGGGGGGGGGGGGACAGGAAAAAAATTGTTCAGCAACTCTATAAAACATTCCAGATTTCTGCTGTTATAATAAATTCCACTCTTCTGGGAAGGCTTTCCTCTAGATTTTCAATACCAAATGTAGCATCTGTAATTCCCCATCCTCTCTAATCCAGAGTTTGCAGGTAAAGAATTAAACAAGACGGGATGTGATGTTATAGGGCATCCAAAAGTGTTTTATTCCTCTTTATACCACAGCAATTTATGAACACTTACAATTTTTTACTTATTAATGAATGGCAGGTCATACTGTTTAACCAATTATGTGCACAGACAAGTTAGTTCCATTTATAACCTACACCTCATTATTACTGACTGTTTCAAAGCAATGACACTGATGGTTCCTATCATAAATGTTAAATTGATATGCTTCACTATATTAATGATTTCACGTCTTTCTTTGTTAAATAACAAAACAAAACAAAAAATATATATATCTATATATTTTTAGCATTAGATTAAATAGATGTGGTGTGCCTGTCTGAGAATGAGGCATTACCACGTATAGAAATGATGATGTACTGTAGAAGAATGAGTGCATTAATATAAACCTGTGATTTGAATTAGCCATATATATTTAAAATCACTGATGTCCACTTATAGAGTGTGTGTGTATGTGTGTTGTGTTTGGGTGGTGTGTGTTTGCAAATGACAATATAATTTTTAAAACGTAAGAGCAGTTTGAGGAAAATAAATCATTCCTACCACGGTCTTTCAAACAGCTTTAATGAACATAGCATATAGGCTAAAAACCATTCACAGTCTTTTATTCAATGTGTTTAATCAAGTGGTCTCAATTAAACCAAAAAATACATAAATTACTAAATTACAACTAGTCAAAATACAAAATAGCAGTCACGTACAGTGGGTGAAATAAGTAGTGATTGAAAAAAAGTCAAGGCGTTAGAATGGCCTAGTCAATCACCTGACTTGAATCCATTTGAACAAGATTTAAAGACAATATGTTTAGAAGAACGGGCCAAAATCACACCTGAATACCGCGGCCGATAAATTTCTTCACACAGGAAGTGTCTTGAAGCCGTCATTACAAACAAAGACTTCTCCACTAAGTATTAAATAAATTTCAGTTAGCGTGTTCAATACTTTTTTCCCGTGTCATTCCACTTTATTACACATAACTTCGTTTAAGGAGTTTAATGTTGTAAATTCTTTATATTTTTGATTTCTTGAGATAATACTGATGTCTGGTGAGAATTTCATGTGAATAGCCTCATTGGAAATATATTTACTGAAAAAAATGTTGACGTGTCCACTACTTATTTCCCCGCACTGTATGTTGCCTTAAAATGTAATCAAACCCTTGATATACTTGAAAAATCTTTACAAAAAATTATTATATATATATTTTTTTACCCCCAACACATACACACACATTTAAATTTAGATTTTTATGGTAAAAAGCATTTCAAGCTGTGTTTTATCTGAAACATATCTACAAGTTTTATTTACTTTGAGTACGTATTGTATATCATTTTATTTTATTTTAAAAGGTCTCTACTGAAAAAATGTATACAGTATTTCTCACTCACTTACAAACGAACAAATGAATTAAGGAAGGACGGAAGAAAGGACGGAACGAAGGAAAGGAATAAAGGATAAATCAGACCAAAACCTGTAACAAGTGAGGTATACTGTATTTCTTCTTTCACGGGCTGATCTTACGGATGTTTCTCACCCTCAGCTTGATGCTCCTCGGCATCCCCAGTCTGATTAATTCTTGTTGAAGCTGAAAAAAATGTGAATCATTCATATAAAAGCACTGTGAATCACCTCACAAATATGATGAAATGAAATGCATTGTTCATTCTATTAGACCACTGATACTTCATTAGACATTTGTTGCAATTATTACTAGACATTATCTAAAAAGTAAATTTGACATTAACTGGCTGCATTAGATTTACGAAATGCAGAAAGGTTACTCACTTCCATCAACACCAGGTCTTTAATCTGAGAGTCCAGCATGTTTCCTCTCACTTTAATTTTCATCTGCAGTCCTATCACAGCACCTGTGATTAAAGTATTGAATTATAGAACGAACACAATCACTCGATGTGTGACATATATAGATATGCGATGCTTTAAGATAAAAAGCTGTTTTCTTTAAATAATAATTTCGACATTTGACGCCTATATTTGGAAATATATTGTTATTGAATATACCATGTTAGATCAAAAATTTTGATATTTATATTAAGTTAAAGGAAACATGCTTGTCCTTACCTGGAATGGATGCTACAAGAGTAAAAAGAAGATATTAGCATTTGAAGAACATGTGGAAGTCTCTTCAGTTCAAACATTGTTATGGTAAAATTAGAACAGTCAGAAGACTATTATATACAGTATATTCTTACATAAAATAAGAAATATTTAAAATTCTTATTATTTCACTGAAAAGAGATGAACTCACTACTATAGCAAAAGAAAGGGAAACTGGCTAAGCAGTTTTCATCAGTCCATTTGCCAGTAGAATCCATAGCAGTGCAGTGTTGGTCTCCATATTGTGCAAATGAATACAATCCATTATCAGGTTCTGCTATTATATGCTGTTGAATCGCTGGTCTCCAATATGAAAAAGTTGAGTTGCTCTGATCTGACCATAATAGGTTCCTATAAAGACCTATCCATACATCAAAGCCCTGTGTGATGCGCAATATCTGCTGAAGCTCAGTCTCATTCCTCACACTGGTCAGGTCTGTGTGTTTCGCTCTGCAGAAACTTTGCGCTTCATCCCAAGTCATTCTTTCAGAAATCCATACATATGTGTTGCCTGTACCTGAGGTTGAAATGAATGTATTAGTCACATCTTCATATGATTGATTAATGCTAAAATGACAGCTGCTTTGTGTTCCACATCAATGTTTTCTAATATTCAGGAATCTCCTATACCTAGATGAAAGGAAAATGATGTGAACTGCACTGTTCACCAAAATGTAAAAAAAAAAAAAAAAATAGTGTTCACTTTTTTTTTCCCTCAAACATAAGGTAAGGTTTAACTGTAGTAAAATTACATTGCATCCGCTAGCCTTTATATGAGCGGCATTTATGAAAAACAGTTAAATTAAAATATTTAATTGCAATTTTACAATATTTGTTGATCATTTAAAATATACATCAACAGTATAAAATATACTTTTGAATATACATTTATCTAAAATTAAAAAAAAAAAAAAACATATAGGATTAAGCACTTGCTGGTTAGGTTAGCTTGTTGATTAGCATATCTTCTCTAGCATGTATTAGACACATTGTGTTCTGCTTTTTGGAGCATAATAATAACTTTCAGCTTGATAGATAATAATAATAAAAAAAAGTCATACTGTGACTTATAAAAAAATACTTTTTTTTGCTTTCAATAATTCTCCCTTCCCTGTTTTCCCAAAGTTGTACAGTATATAGTGGTAATTGTCAGAGTCATTTTCAACACAACATTATTTAACCACCAGTGCCATAATATAGACACTTTCCTTATACTAATGTCCGAACCTTCTCCATCTGTACTACACTGTAAAAGCGGATAGTTCATTTAACTCAAAAAATTTGAGGAAACGAATTACCTCAAAATTTTCAGGTTGATAAATCAATTTCTTTAAGGCAAATACACTTAAATATAAGAACAAAAATTAACTCTATTAACTCTATTTAAGTGTATTTGGCTTAAAGAAATTGATTTATCAACTTGAAAATTTTGAGGTAATTAGTTTCCTCAAATTTTTTGAGTTAAATGAACTTATCCCTTTTGTAGTGTATTTGAGACATTTATACAGGTAATATATATATATTTTGTTTAACCTGAAGTAAACCTCTATGGGGAGGTCATGCAAAAACTCCACACAGACAGTAATCTGAGATCAAGATTGAACCAAGGACGCTGGAGCTGTGAGGCAGCAACATTAGCCACTGCATCACCATGCTACATTTAGCATGACCATTTTCTCATTCAGTTGGTGTGATTTTGAATAAACATGTATATATCTATTTACTCTTCTTACAAAAACATTGAGCTTCAGACATCATTTTCAGCAATACAAGTGAGAGCGTTGAATATAAGAATTGATATAACTAATATAAATAATTGATATAAATAATCACTGTCCTAACATGTTTTTTTTTTAACTCAAGAGATGTAAATAATTCAACAGATGCATTTTCCAATTCAGCCTGACAAGGGAACTAAATTCAAGAAAACTGCAACATAAAGCATAACATAAATGGAACATTGTGTTAGATCATATTTTCTGCACTTACCATTATAGCAAACAAATCCCAGTCTCTGAGTACACTGCTGATCATACCATTCCCCTGTGTATTGCATGGAAACACACAGTTCTTTTCCATTGTAATTATTGGGTTCATGGTACCATCCTCTGAACTCTCTCTCACCCTCCTTATAGAAAGCATCATCATCAAGAGACCATTTCCAGCTGTCCAGATCATCATACAGTCCAATCCAGGCTAAACCGGTGTAGCTGCCATTTACTGTGTTAAGGAGTGTGTTCATTTCCTCCATGTTATCAATGGTTGCCAGGTCAGTGTAATTCTCTCGGCAGTATCTCTGTGCTTCAGTCCAGGTCTTATACTCATTAACAAAGTAATACTGATGAGAGACTGATGCTGCTGCTAGACAAGCATAACAAAAATAATCATACACTATACCGTTTGGATTTAAAAAGTTGTTGTTGTTTTTTTTTATTTCAAAACAGAAATCTACTCACTCCTGTAGCAGAAGAATGGAAAGGTTTGACCACAGTTTTCAGTTGTCCATTTCCCAGACTCGGTAAAAACAGCAGTACAGTATTTACTCTGTCCATAATTACCTGGCTGTCCTATATACCAATTGCTGAAAGAGGAGTTGCTCTTATCTGACCAAGATCTTGATCTGTATAGGCCAATCCATACATTGCTAAAATGACCATGTAATAATGATCGCATCCTCTGGTTCTCAGTGTCATTCCTCACACTGAGCAGGTCTGTGTAATGCTCTCTGCAGTACTTCTGAGCTTCAGTCCAGTTCGTGGACTGATAAACAAGGATATAATTTTCACTAGCATTTCCCCTTCCTAAAACAGACAGTAATATTTAACAATTCAGAGCGATAGTGTACTATATTGAGTTGTTTCAAAAGCATTTCATGTATATATGTATGTATAGGATATATGTATGACTTCTGTGCTCACCATCAAAGCAAATGAATGGCATTGAGTAATAACAAGGAGCCTCCCACCATACCATATTAAACGTTGAAAGGTATACACACAAACTATTTTCAATCCAGTTCCTCGGTTTGTATTGATACCAGTTTCTAAAGCTTCTCTCTCCTTCCTTGTAGAAATGATAATCATCCAGAGACCATTTCCAGCTGTTCAGATCATCATACAGTCCAATCCAGGCTAAACCAGAATAGGTGCCGTATACCGCGTCAAGCAGCCTTCCCATGTCCTCCATGTTATCGATGGTGGCCAGATCAGTGTAATTCTCTCTGCAGTAACTCTGGGCTTCAGTCCAGGTCTTGTTCTCAGTGACTAAGTGATACTGCTTGGTGCATAATGATCCTGAGCAAAATTCTTTGAAAACAATTAACAGAAGAGCATAATTATATTTCCTGCAGTATGGACAGTGTATTGCAAATATTTTGCAAATAATATGTACAAATAAAAGTGCTAATATGATATTACGGGTTTATTTAAAGAATAATCAGCAGTAAAGGTTAAAAGATTCTGGCCTAATGTAATCCATGCAACTTTAATATTTTACACTGAATGTGTTTTTATTAAATGCACTTAACTAGTGTGTTAAAATTTTGAAATGGATTTTTCTTATGTTCCGTTTATTGGTACAACTGGAAATTATGGTGGTGTATTTTTTAGTGTGTGTGTGTGTGTGGGTGTGTGTGAGTGTATGTGTATTACATCAGTTAAAGTCCCTATGACTAGTTAGGGATTAGCACAGCTTTGTATAAAGATGTTTTCGTATAGTCTTATTTCGTTGTCTTGTTACCATTAAGAATTATGAAATGTAGCCGAAAATGACTAAATGATTGCAGTTATCACTGGTAGACATTCTTTCCCCCCCCCCCCCCCCCCCCCCCCCCCCCTCCTTTTTAAGAAATAATATTTAGGTTGTTAGACTTAAAGCTTAAAGCCTTTAAACTTTTTCCACAAAGAACCTGTATGACCACAAATCTTTAAACCAACCAAGCAGATTCAACATATTGTTTGACTGACTAATTATGATCTTCAAATTAATATTAGACATTTCCTATTTTGCACAAATAAAAATCTGATTACATTAAAGACACCTGGAGTAAAAGATATGACATAAAATGAACTCACTGTTATAGCAGATAAAAGGGAATGTGGTTAAGCAGTCCTCATCTGTCCACTGCCCTGAATCTCTGAATGATACAGCAGTGCATTGCTGATTGCCATGTTCCCAAATTTCATATATACCATTGTCTGGTTGTTCATGAATATAAGGGGTGGCTGGGCTCCAGTTTTCATATGTGGACGAGTGCTGGTCTGACCAGAGTCTGGTCCTGTATAAGCCAATCCACGCGTGAGAGCCACCTGTGAGGTTGAGGATTTTTTTATTATCTGCTTGATTCCTCACACTTGCCAGGTCTTTGTAATGCTGTCTGCAGTAACGCTGAGCTTCTGCCCAGGGCTTGAACTGGTTAACCCAGATGTAACCATCTGTTACATTTCGTCCTGTACTAGAGGAATGTTGTGCTGAAACACACAAAGTAAACACACAAAGTAAGAAAACACACAAGGTAAAATTCACACCGTACGTCTTAGTTAATTCATGATATATTCTCACCATCATCGCAAACAAAAGTCAAATCATTGTTACAATCTCCATCTGACCATTTCCCATCATAACGGATAAACACACACAGCTCTTTTCCATTGTAGTTATCAGGTTCATGGTACCATCCCCTGAACATTTTCTCCCCTTCCTTGTAGAAACTATCATCATCCAGAGACCATCTCCAGGTGTCCAGATCATCATACAGTCCAATCCAGGCTAAACCTAAGTAGCTTACATTTACTGTGTTAAGGAGTGTGTTCATTTCCTCCATGTTATCAACGGTAGCCAGGTCAGTGTAATTCTCACGGCAGTATCTCTGTGCTTCAGTCCAGGTCTTATTCTTATTAACGAAATGATACTGACGGGAGGATGCTGATAACATTCCTAGAGAGCAAAATAAAAATAGAGTTATGGTGTTTGCCCTTGTTTTTGTTTTGTTTTGTTTTTTTTAAAAATGCCAGATTATACAGGTGATTTGCATTCATTAGGTTTAAGTAATACTGATGATCCATTGTTTGGATGTAAACATGCTTTTGTAATAACAACATAGAGATCTACTCACTGCTGTAGCAGAGGAACGGGATAGTTTGATTGCAGTTTTCATCTGTCCATTTTCCAGAATAAGAATCATTAAATGAGACGGCAGTACAGGATTCATTCTGTGCATAATTATCTGGTTGTCCAGGAATCCAGTTGGTGAAGGAAGAGTTGCTTTTATCTGACCAAGACCTGGTTCTGTACAGGCCGATCCAAAAAATGCCATAACGATAATAATAATAATAATAATAATAATAATAATAACCATAATCAATATTATTATATAAGAACAGTCTTATCTTCTGGTTCTCAATCTCATTTCTTACACTGATCAGGTCAGTGTAATGCTCTCTGCAGTAACGTTGAGCTTCAGTCCAGTTCATGTACTGATAAACTGGGACGTAGATTTCACTGGCATTGATTCTCCCTAAAAGATATAGTTGATTTGTGTAACATTTTATAGACAAAGGGTTCTACATTATTAGCTTGTTTCTAAAGTGGATGAATTCAAAATACACATATCTGCTGTACTCACCATCAAAACAAATGAATGGAAGCATTTGAGAGCAATCATTCACCTGCCATACTGCACTAAAACGTGACACAAACACACACAAACTTTTTCCATCCCAGTTGCTTGGTTTCTGTATATACCAGTTTCTAAACATACTCTCTCCCTCCTTGTAGAAAGCATAATCATCCAGAGACCATTTCCAGCTGTTCAGATCATCATACAGCCCAAGCCAGACTGGGCTTTTGTTCCTGATATCTGCTGTTTTAATAAGGGCCAGCTCTTCTTTAGCATTATCAATACTGGCTAAGTCAACATAATTCTCTCTGCAGTATCTCTGTGCTTCAGCCCAAGTTTTATTCTCGTTAATGAAGAGATACTGACGAGAGAGACAGACGCCGACAGTGCAAAACCCTGTTAAAGACACAATGGTAGTTTTGCATTCTAAAGACAGTTTGAAATATAGTAATATACATACAGAACATAGCATATACAGTTGCAATCAAAATGATTCAACACCCACTGCAAATCAGGTCTGCAAATGTACAGACGTTCAGCAAATGAACAAATCAAACAAAAGAAATAGAAATAGTTCAACACAATGAATGCTTCAAGTGGTTTCACCAAATTCAACTGAAAATGCAACATATAATAGATTCTCCAGTCTCAAAATTACTCAACCCCCTGAATCGAAATCCCACACAACAGCAGAAATATACAAAACAGGTGTTGTCTCAAGCACACCTGATGCAATTAATCAAGGGCTTCATTGTTGCACCAGGTGTGCTTGAGCTGGAACACATGAAATACCTGAACTGGCTAGGGGTGTGTTGGGAGTACACTACCTGGACTGGGCAAAAAAGAGAAAGCTATCAATGGCTGCAACCAGATTTATGAGAAGGCAGGTTGAGAAAAACTCTTGAGACCTTCAGCAAGACTTGATAGCAACAGGCACTGAGGTTTCAGTGAGCACAGTAAGGCGCGTTCTAAACGCGGAAGATTTCCATGCCAGAACTCCAAGACATACACCACTACTGACCCAAAAGCACAAGAAAAGTCGGATCAAAATCGTATAAATAAGCCACAGACGTTCTGTGAAGCTGGTGTGGCTATGCATATCATTTTCAACAGGTCATAACAGTAAAAGTGTGTTCTACTAAGTACTAAAGACGCTTACCATGAAGAGGTTGAATAATTTTGAGACTGGAGAAGTCATTATAAGTTGCATTTTCTGTTGAATTTGGGGAAACCACTTGAAGCATTCACTGTGTTGAGCTATTTCAATTGCTTTTGCTTGATTTGTTCACTGCAAACAGCGGAAAGTCTGTACATTTTGACAATGAACCTGATTTGCAATGGGGATGGAATAATTTTAATTGCAACTATAACAACATGGGAAGGTTTAACTTTGTTAAAGTGTATTATTATTAATATTATTATTGTGATTAGTAGTAGTAGTAGTAGCAGCAATGAATAATAATAATAATAATAATAATAATAATAATAATAATAATAATAATAATAATACATTCTTGAAGAGAATAGATACAACACAGAAATATTTTTTTGGTTACTGACCTAAGAGCAGCAAAAAAGTAAACATGGCTCTGGAAAAACATGAGCAAAGAATTGAAGGTTAGCAAAAGTATGAACTATGACAGGAATCTACGTTGCAGTAGTAGTAGTAGTAGTAGTAGTAAATGTGGTTTATAGATATAATATAAACAGTTGGTGTAGAATATTTTACTCAAAACCTGATTGAACAAATGAAACTGCATCAATTCCAATTGAAATTCTGATGCCCAATCCTCATGATCAGACTGTAAATGCCAGCAACATGTGCAATATACACTATAGGGCCAGAAGTTTGTGGACACCTGACCATCACACTCAAGTGTGGGTCTTCTCGAAACTGTTGGTAGCACGCAATTTTCTAGAATGTCTTTGTGTGCTGCACCATTACAGTTTCCCCTCATTGGAACTAAGGGGTCCATACATTGTAGCATGACATGTATGGACATATGCCCTTGTTCACAAAGTGAGGACCATGAAGACATGGTTTGCCAAGGTTGGTATGGATGAACTCACGTGGCCTGCACAGAGCCCTGACCTCAACCCCACTGAACGTCTTTGGTATGAATATAAATGCCGACTTCATTCTTAGCTTCCTCACCCGACTTTAGTGCCTGACCTCACTAATGCTCTTGTGGTTGCATGGGCAAAGCCATGCTCCAAAATCTAATGGAAGACCTTCCCATAAGATTGGAGGTTATTTTAACAGCAAAGGGTCAACTACTTATGGAACGGAATGTCCACAAAGCTCATATGGGTGTGGTAGACAAACTTTTGTTCATATAGTGTAGGTGTAGGTAATAATAATAATATTACAAGAAGAAGAACAGACAGCATGAGGACACCAAAGAATGCTTAATGTTGTAGTTAATATTGTTATTAATAGTTGAAGAAGGCGTTGTAATAGTATTACAAGCATTCATAATATAATTTTTCTTCGTTGTATTTCATACATTCTTTGCATCTATTACGTGCATTATACTATGGTTTGGATTATCCCGCTTGTAATGCAATACCGGAAAAAAACATACTACTGACTAAAGTACAGCAAATCTGAAAGGTTAGTTCTTATGAAGCATGAGTAATGTATTGATAAACATGGCAATAATACATGTTTTACATGTAAAACATATTTACCTTATTGTTTTCTGCCCTTGTGTCATGTCCTCTCCTTTCCTTTCCACCAATTGGTTGTATTGCCCAAATAAAACTGAATAAGTATTCTGAGCGAGTCTGTATACGTTTCATAGGATGTGGGAGGGGTTTTGTGGGATGTGTCTTCACCTTAACAACAATAACATCAAAAAAAAAAAAAAAAAAATGTCAAATGAAGAGAAAGAGTTCAATTTTGGCAGTTACGCATAATTGAGTTCATTTATGAGAAAACTGACACAAATTTACATACATGTACTGTACATACATTAGATACATTCAGATCAAAGAAAATATGAAAAGCTTAAAAAAGTATTGTTAACCGTGCGGATTGACAGAGGCATGAGGAAGGCAGCCAGAACAACTGTACCTGAGTGATACTGGGGTTCCCTATTAATTATTTCTTTCTATTTCAGGTAATCCTGAGAGACTGTTTCTGTACAACTGTTTTATATTTGAGGTTTTTTTTTTTTTTGAAGTCCATTGTTTACTGTTGTTTTGTTCTATTCAAGTTGTAACATAATACACCGACCGCATTTGTAATAGGACACACATAGAAATATCCTTAAAGCAAAAAATTACAACATAGCTCTTGAAAATAACATTTAAAAAAAGAAAGAAAAAAAAAGAAAGAAGGCAGTGAGACCTGGCAAGAATGCATGTATTACATTATGTGTAAAAATAGATGTTTTATAGCCATATTGCTACTTAAAGACAGAATGAAACTTGGCAAATCGCTTATCAGAATCTGATCTGAGAGAGGAAGGGAGAATATAAGGCTTGGAATTACAGGAAATAAGAATGAGAAAACATAGGTACAAACACTAAAGATGGTGAAACATGAGACAAGTGAATACAGTAAGTGAATGAAGTAATTAACTGGTTTAGAACAGGAACTAGGAATTACACACACACACACACACACACACACACACACACGGGCTAATCTTACGGATGTTTCTCACTCTCAAAGTGAAGTTCCCTGACAGCTCCAGTTTGAGCAATTCTTGCTGAAGCTGGAAAAAGTGAAGCATTCATAGAAAAGCATTGTAAAGGTCCTTTATAGATAAACATGCCACATCAAGTTCAACTGCAATGTTCATTAAGTTAGACAATAGATATTTCCTTCGACCTTTGCTACAGATATTACTAGACATTATCTAAAAACTAAATATGACATTAAACTGCCTTATATGAGATCAATGCAGAAAGGTTACTCACCGTCATCAACACCAGCTCTTTAATCTGAGAGTCCAGCATGTCCCTTTAACTGTAATTTTCATTTGCAGTTTTATCACAGCACCTGTGATAAAAGTATTATATTATAGAATGAACACAATCACACAATAAAAGCTAAAAAGCTGTTGTTGTTTTTTTGTTTGTTTGTTTGTTGTTGTTGCTGTTTTTTTAATTCATATTTGATGCGTGAAAGTTGGTGAATTTTAGATTTTTCTATATATCTGCATAAAAATGACCTAAAACAACATCAGATATTCACACAAGTCCTAAAAGTAGACAAAGACGACCAATTTAAAAAAAAAAATGTGATAAAAATATTATTCTTGGTCATGTATTTATTGAGGAAAATGATCCAATATGACGTATCTGTGAGTGGCAAAAGCGTGAAGCTTTGCTGTCAGTATCTGGTGTGACCCCTTTGTGCAGCAATAACTGTAACTAGACATTTCTGGTAACTGTTGATCGGTCCTGCACATCGGCCTGGAGGAATTTTAGCCCGTTTCTCAGTACAGAACAGCTTCAACTCTGGGATGTTGGTGGGTTTCCTCACATGAACTGCTTGCTTCAGGTCCACAACATTTCTACTGGATTAGGGTCAGGACTTTGACTTTGCCATTCCAAAACATTACCTTTATTATTCTTCAAATATTTTTACAGGTACTCTATGTAATATTGGATCATTTCCCTCAACAAATAAATGATAGCGGTTCACATACTTTTGCCACTCACAGATATTTAATATTGGATCAGTATAATATTTTGTCTCAATTGTTTCATTTGGTTCTGTTTATCTACTTTTATGAAATCTGATGATGTTTTAGGTCATATTTACACAGAAAAATAGAACATTCTTAAGGGTTCACAAACTTTCAAGCACCACTGTACATCTGATGTTTTGGAATTTTAAAAAAAAAAATTTTTACCTCTCCCCTCATTGAAATCTTTCAACAAGTGAGATACCAGACAGTCTTTGTAAGCTTTTTGCGAACCATGCCTTCAACAGTCAGATGAATCCAGGAAGATGTCAAGAGAATCGTCAGAAACAGCCGGTCTTCATTTGGGGTTAATCAGAATAATTCAATTGATGATAGTTGTATGATAATTACTTTTGAAAAAGAGATTGAATGTGATTGATTCATTCTGAATGCAGCCAAATCCTCAATTATAAAATGGTGTGCACACTTATGCAACCACTTTACTGTAATTGTGTTATTTTTCCTATTTTCCTCTCAAATATTTCCGATTGCGTTTCACTTCATCTTCACTCCTTGTGATTTCACTTTGAGGTTGGGAAAAGTTCTGACATGGTATCATTTTCTTTGACTTCACAAAAACGTGCCATTTTAACAGGGGGCGTGTAGACTTTTTTTTATATGTAATGTATATTCCTTAGGAAAACTTTCCACACATTTACTAACTCTAAATCATAAATTCTCAAAGAAAAGTTGTTTGGGATACTGAAGTTGTACCATAATACACACATACATATATTTTGTAGGTCACTGACCTACGAGTAGCAAAAGATGAAACGTGGCTCTGGCAAAATACAAGAAAAACAAATTGATGGTTAACAGAAGTATGGCAGGAATGCATGCGGTAATAATTCTTGTGCTTTATAGATATGGTATGAAGAGCTGAGGTAGAATTTTTCACAATAAATCTATTTCGGCAAAAGAAACTGTATCAGTAAACAGGATGAAGACGGCAAAGAATTCTTATCATTGTAGTTAATATTGTTATTAATAGTTGAAGAAGCTGTATGTGTATTACTATTGATAATATAAATGCTCTTCTTTGCATGTTATAAATTGCATCCATTCCCCTTTTATTTTATTTTTTTTATTTTATTTTTTTGCTGTGGTTTGGCCTATTGAGCTTGGAAATATAATGCTGAAATAAACATACTACTGTCTAAAGCACAGCAAAACCGAAAGCCTAGTTCTTTTGAAATATGAGTAAGGTATTGGCAACAATGCATGCCGTATACGACGTTTTTAGCCGTATTACTGAAAAATGGTACAATTAAGTCTCCTTTTTAAAAATTATATACCTCGTAGTTGTTTGCCCTTGTGTCATGTCCTCTCCCTTCCTTTCCACCAAAGTAGTATTGCCCTAATAAAACTGAATCATGTATTCTGAACAAGCCTCTTTAAGTTTCATAGGACGTGGGAGGGATTCGGTGGGATGTGGACAAACTGGCTCTTCATCTCAGCAACATTAACATCACAACAAAGATGTCAAATGAAGAGTAAGAGTCCATGACCATTAAAGTACAACATGTCTGATTCCTCAAAAATACTGGCAGTTATACAGAACTGAGTTCATCTTTAAAAACAAAACTGGCAAAGAATTGAGAAACATCTAGAGCAAAGAAAATATTGTAATATTAAAACCTATATATAAAAAAAGAAGTAGGTTTAACCTTGGAACATATTCAGGCATATAATTGAATGGGAGAGGCGTGAGGAAGGCAGTCAGAGTGCCCTGCATTTACAAGAACAGCTGTACTTGAGTGATACCAGGGTCAAGTTCCCCATTGTTTATTTTTTTTTTTTTTCCTATTTCAGATAATAATGAGATTCCTTAAAGCTTCTTTGTAAAGCAACTAACCATAAAGCAAAAATAAATAAATAAATAAATAAATAAATAAATAAATAAAGATGTGGCTCTTGTAAATAAAAAGAAAGAATGAGACCTGGCAAGAATACATGCATTACAATATATAGACACAGTGAACCTTGGCTAAATGATTATCCGAATCTGAGCGAACGAGAGAAAAAAGTAAGCGGCAAGCACAACATGAAACACAGAACTAGAAAATCTATTAAAGGAAACCAAGGCTTGGAATTACAGGAAATAATATGAAAAAACAGGATACAAAGACTGAAGAGGGAGAAGCATAGACAAGTGAATACAATAAGTGAAGTGAACCAAGTATTTAACTAGTTTAGATGCTTAAATGTAAATAAGAACTAACACTTTAAAAAAAATAGCTTGGTGCTGTTACCACAGAAGGCACAAATTGTCTCTAAGTACGAGTCCGTTTCTGTGTACCCTAAAATGATAATGGCAGGTAGCAGACCAGTGCTGCACTGTAAATTTCATGAAATAATAAGTCTTAATTATGCATTTTAATTAGGAAGTGTTGTAAAATTGATTTTTAGCCAAAATTAGATTTCTGCCCATAAAATTGTTTGATATCTCAGCTTAAGGAACCATGACCGTATTTCACCAAAATGCAGTGGAACATTTTTTTTATTTACTTCTTAATTGTGTTTAATAGGCTTTCTGTCTGCAAAGACCATGCCATCAGTAGCCAGTTCACACTGCACTGATATACTACAATGCACTGGTGAAAACAGTCGGTCTGACTAAAACCTTGCTATCTAAGTGTGATTTCCTCAAATAGTGAAAGCCACCATTGATCAAGTTGTTGGATTTGTACTGTATGTGCCATAGCTAAATGGAAATAAGCCAGATATGTCAATTCAATTTGGAATGCTTCTGTGCTATAGTCAGAAAGGAATCTTTTCACTTTTGAGAATAACCAGATTGTAACATAGATGAGATACCTGTATATAAAAGAAAAAAATATTTCAGTTCAGTAAAGTCTGTAATTTTCAGAATTATATAGTATATAGTAGAAAATGTCAAAATTTCAAGGGTTTTGCATGGCCTCTACACAAATAGCTACAAACTGGATTATCCAAATAACTGAAAAAATAAGCTGAACAACATGATAGATAGATAGTGGGTTACATATTAACGATTGTGAAAGATAAATAAACATCTATTGACATTCAGAACCAAATGATTGGTAGATGGTAGGCTGGTTAATTACAGTCATGTGACACGTTGTTGACAGTCTACAGTTTGTAGAGAGTTTAAAAGTGGTGTTACCAAAATTTCTTTTGGGTGCCAACAGTTCATTGCAGTTAAAGTAAAATGTAGTCCTCACGGTCAGCAGCATTTCTATCATAGTAAGATTTTTGGCCCTGATGGCACCAATTGGCACTGGCCTCCAGCAAAAGCGAATGTGTTGTTGAGATGTGAGAACATGGTCTGTCACATAATGGTGGACAGTATATGCATCCATAATACTCATGTCCTCCAAGTCATAGAGGATATATAATTGAAGTTAAGTCTCTTAGAGGATTTATCTCAAAAGACCAGACCCCAGTGGATGCTGAGATGAGCAGAGTTGGTGCCCAAGGGATCTGTCCTTTCCACTGTCATTGACATACTTCCTCAACATGGCCACAATGGTATGATTGGATCATTATGCATTGGGTCATTGTGCAGCTGGCTGAATTTGCTAAGAGTTGGATAGAGTATTTTGAACTTTCCATCAATCCTTTGTATCCACCATAATTTTGGAAGACACTTGAAACATTTCCCAGTAGCTAGAAACCTGGTAGTTTAATTCAGAAGATGTGCTTGTCTCTTGCTCTTTTTCCTTGTTGCAGTGTCTTTGGTGGGAATCGCCTATGCTGCCCAGTCTCCTTGGACTAGTTCTGGTTGTCCTTCTTACTCTATCTTGTTGTTTTCTGAAGTGTTTGTAAGAGGTTGGCCTAGACATAATTAGACTAAAGGCTCTCCGAGCCTACCAGGTCTAAGTACTATGAAGAACAAGCAATTGAGAATTCTCTTTCACCCAGCATGGATGGGTTACCTCGACCTATGAAGAGGATTATTTTTCTGTACACATGGATGTAGGTTATGTGTGCAGGAAAATAAAATAATAAAATCAAAGCGAGAGCTTCTTCAAGCCCTGCACCATTGCTTCATTGAAACAAAAACATTCTATATATAAGTTAAACAAGTAAATTAATTATGTGGCTTTAACTATCAAAGGTGGTTCCACATGAGTAGCCTCTTGAAATGTTTCAGAAATGCATTACTGAGAGTTTCTTGCTAGTAGTCCCAGGGCAGACCGCAGCTAGTCCAGGACCCAGCTGGTTCTTGCTAGCAGTATTTTTATTTATTTATTTATTTATTTTATTTTTTTTGGATGAAGCAAAAAACAGTTATCCAACACCTATTACCTATGTGAAAAACTAAGTGCCCCCTTAAACTTAAAATCTGGTTGTGCCACCTGTGCCAGTCTGTTTTAGTTCAGTCACAATGGAGGGTCTTCGAGCATGAACTGTCCGTTTAAGGTCCTGCCACTTCATCTCAATTGGTTCAAGTCAGGACTTTGACTAGGCCACTCCAAAACTTTAATTTAGCTTTTTGAGCCATTCAGTGGTGGACATACTCCTATGCTTTGGATCATCGTCTTGCTGCATAATCCAGTTGCGCTTGAGTTTCAACTTACAGTCCAGACATTCTCTGTTAGGATTTTCTGGTAGAGAGCAGAATTCATGTTTCCCTCAATTATTGCAAGTTGCCCAGGCCCTGAAGCAGCAAAGCATCCCCACACCATCACACTTCCACCACCATGCTGGACCATGGGTATGATGTTCTTTTTGTGGAATTCAGTGTACGGATTACACCAGATGTAACAGGACCCCTGTCTTCCCAACAACTCCACTTTCGACTCATCAATCCACAGAACATTCTCCCAAAAGCTTTCAGGATCATCAAGGTGTGTTTTGTCAAAATTCTGATGAGCCTTAATGTTCTTCTGGGTTAGCAGTGGTTTTCACCTCGCCACTCTTCCATGGATGCCATTTTTGCATAGTGTGTTACTGGCTAAGACCTTTTAACCAACTTCATGCAGTTGAAAAAGTTCTATTGAAGTGTTGATTTGATTGAACAGGTTTTGCAGTAATCACGCCTGGCTGTGTCTAGTCCATCTGAACTTCATTATGAATGCAGTTTCACAGATTTGTGGAATTAGTAACTACAGGTGCAAATACAAGTTATACATGGTATTGTATAACTTTTTTCCTTCAATAAATAACATTATCATTTAAAAACAGTATTTTGTGTTTACTCAAGTTGCCTTTGTTTAATGTTAGATTTTGTTTTCCTTTCTGAAACTATTCAGTATTAGATATACACAAAAACAGAGGAAATCAGGAAAACTTTTTCACAGCACTGTATATATGGTAAAAGCATGCTAAATATCTGTGGCATTCTGTGTTGCTAATTGTTTTGCATTTATCTTAAACACTTGATGGATGCGTTTTTGACACGTATGCTTACACAGGGTGGTACACTAAAATGTTTTTTTGCTGTTGTTTTTTTTTTTTTTTGACTGCTGAACACGAGCTAACAAGTTCATAGGTAGAAATCAGATTATGTAAACGTTTGTTTACTAGCTAAGCAAAACTAGCCAACACTTTGAGGACATTTTTGCAAGCTAGTTAAGTCTTAGCTCATTCTTAGATAGAGAACTGGGTGTTTCTTATTAAAAATATATATATATTAAAAGGTATTACCCAACATAAAATTGATTAGGTGATACAAGCTTATATATAAAACACAAGTTTTATTGCATGAAAACTTCCTTGTAAACTGGACATAGACTTAAAGTCTCATGGCTCCCTCCAGAATTCAGACGAAAGGTATTAAATTACCTCTGCTATCTGGGTCAAAGCATTTTTATTACAGGTAATCGAATACTCATAGTCAGAGCACATGACTGGGGTTAAAAAAAATAAATAAAAAATAGGCAAACAAAAATAGAGCAGGGAGTCCATTATTAAAAACACAAAACGCTAGGTATGGGGAAAGCACAATAAAAAGGAAAATAAACCCGAGAAAAACATGACTCTGAATTGCAGCAATCACACTTACAATTATAACACAACAGAAAAAGGAGTTGTGAAAAAAGCTGAAGGTGTTAGTAATCAAAGGGAGTGTAACATTGAGCATGACGCTTCCAGAGACAGACCTATAAGCTCTAAACACATAGAGTACTGTGTTAATAATAGTTTGTTTATGTTACGTAAACAGCTAATGACTGCTGTAATTAATGTTGTGTTCACTTTTTTTTTGTTTACATATATCTAAATAATGATTCAATAGACCAATGTACACTTGAGTTGCACATACTACAAAGGATAGCACAAGTAGTAGAACTAGCTTCATGCAAAATGTGACTAATTTGGAAGATCCACTGTCCAATTAAGTGTATAGCACAGCTATAAAAGCAACAACAGCCACGCAGCTTATGGAAACCATTTTGTCCTACAGCTACGCACTTTTTATAAAAAAATGCTTGACATCTGTAGATTAAATTTTGCCACGTTAATGCCACCTGGTGTCTGTGACATTAACTTTGGGGTCATAATATGGAGCTCATAAGAGAAATAGCCCCCAGTGCCACATATCTTCATTTATATGAATGTCAGAGCCGTCTGATACATATAGTGAGCATTTGGGGCAAAATGATATCTCACATCACTGAGCAAAAGAGAGGCTGACCAATACACTGACAAGCCACTTTACTAGGACCAGTACACCTGGTTGTTCATGCAATTACCCACTTATTCAATCATGTAGCAGAATCACAATGCATAAATTCCTGCAGATACAGGTCAAGAGATTAATACTCACATATCAGAATGGAGATTTCAACGACTTTGACCGTGGCAAGGTCGTTGGTGTCAGACTGGCTGGTTTTAGTATTTCAGAAACTGCTGATCTCCTGTAGACTTTACACCAAGTGGTGTAAGCAAAAAAACAATGGCTTGTTGATGAGAGAGGGCAGAGGAAAATGGACAGCATCTTGTAAACAATCTGCCTTGTGTGAACAGTTCAGGCTGGTGGTGGTGGTGTAATGGTGTTGGGAATGTTGTCATGGCACATATTGGGCCACTTAATATCAATTGATCATTGATTGGCTAATGAATAAGAGATTATTTCTCTTGTTCTGATCGCCCCTATTCGTTCAGATCTCTACTTGTTTTTCTCATATTCCTTGCAGAATCCACCAGATCACTGTGGTAGATCTATTGAAAAACTTACAGGTCAGTTTCCTTATAAAACTGCTTGAAAGAATACCTGAGAGAACTTGTCCATGACCAAGGGTGGGCATGCGAAATACTTATTATAGATTACATATAGATTTAATTATAGATTATATATACAGTCTATACCCTAGCCGCAGAGAACCGATGTGAATGAATTAATAACAGCATTTAAAGGAAATTCATAATGACGAACATTTGTCCCCGACATTTTTGCTGATTTTCCGGGGAAGCTACCTTGAGACTTGTGATAGCATTTTATTCCAAGACGAATCTTGTGACTCAAGTCAGTTGTGTTAATTGACAAGCCCCTGAAGCAGGGCTGAACAGTGAGATTATGGATGCTCATTTTCCCCTCCACGGCTTCTCAAATCTCCCCGTGGCCACGGGGCCTTTTTCCTCACATCATCACACATTACATTACAGCAGGATACCTGCTAAATACCAATAATACTACAGTAGCACATTGCCTGTTCAGTAATAAATGATAAGAAAGGATTTATATATTATTATTATGCCGATTATTCATGTGTGACATTTGTGCAGCTGGTACACAAGAAATTAAATGCACGTAATGTCATTCTTAGATGATTAATTGGAAATAAAGTACTGAATTATGGTCTGAATTTTAAAGGGAGGCGAGGGGGCGGGGGGCTGTCGTTTGGGGAGGCATTTTTTCAAGACAAAGGGAAGAACTCTTCTCATTAAACCAACTAAGACATCATTATCATCCTGTCTAAATGATCCTCCTGGATATAACCACAACATTGGCTGCAAATATAATAACAATGGTGTGAAGCAGCCAGGAAGTGCTAGCTCAATATCTGGAACAATCTCCATGACATCAGAGATCTTTCCAGAAGCCAGATACCATTGAACAGAGCCAGAATGTATGAGATAAGGTTCAATCAGAACCCATACATTACATGTACAGATTGAAGCGTCTCCTATATAATGCCACCTTAGCAACACTTTCAGTTATATAATAAGCTGAAGCCTGACATTAATGAAGAATTTATGAATCCTATGTAGACCTTCATTTCATAGCTCATCTCCGAACTCTGCACCAAGCTCATTCTCGAAAACTGCTTTAGTTGCCCAGAGGAAATAGTAAAACAAGAAGAAAACATTCAAATTATGTAAACCATGGAGCCAGATGCTTTGCATCAGATAGCTATGAACCAGGTTATCATTTGGCAGATTCTCAGCAGAAAAAGAAAAGGACTTACTGAAACATTTTCTTTTCTCTTTTATTTCCTTTTTCTTTCATTCGCTTTTATCTCGCCCACTCTTGGCTTTAAAAGTCTAAAAATATAACTTTATACATTATTAACAAAGTTCTTATTGTCTTCCCAACAGGCATGGTGAATGGTAGGTTTAAAAAATAAATACATAAACAAAAAGCTCTATCTGACATAATTGCAAACCTGTGGATAACAGGGGGGAAAAAATGAGAAGAGAGAATTTATTATGTAAATAATTGTATGTCACTTTGAATAACGAGGACACTGTGCAGCTCATTTTCTTCACATTAATTTGAAATTCTGGATACACCAAAAAAAACTTAGTTTCTTGTCAGACTGAATCCTGGAGTTTATGCTACCCCACAAAATTTCTTCTTTTTTTTCTCACTTGTTAAAAAAAAAAAAAAAAAAAAATTATCATTCACAGAGTAAATTACCCATTTACCCAGGCTTTTCTGCGAAAAAAAAAAATATATACACACAACTGAAAATATACAGTTTTAATCTTGCATAAATTAGAGCTTGGATAAATTCACCACGTAAAGATTATACCTCGCTATCTTTTATCCTATTTCTCAAAGTTAATTATGCAGCATATGCAGTGCCGGTCCTAGCCCATTTGGTGCCCTAGGCGAGATTCATCCTCAATGTCCCCGATCACACCAAAAAAAAAAAAGATTATACAACACTCATTTCTCGTACTCAATAATATTTCACTTACTTGAATAATAAAAAATAATAATAAAACAAAACAAAAATTTTAAAATAAATAGCCATGTGGAAGCTGGCTTCTGTGGATCTGAGACAGATGTACTTGTTTTTCCAGTTTTTTCAGGTGTTTCCAGGTACTTTAAAAAAAAATTTAAAAAGCATCTGAAATTGTAAGTCATTAGTATTAAAAGCACAGCCATAGCTATTTCCATATTTAGAACGTGGTGTTCTTTGTTACTGCAGAACTATTGTACACTCAGTCAGTGCTAACTAGTTAAAGCATCATTGGGTTTGCTTTAAAATAGCTTGTTGCTTGCAGACAGCACAGTCTTGCTAATAAGTAATAAATATTAGTAATAATAATCTTTATTATCTAAATATATTAGGGAAGACTGCCTGGGGTGGGGTTTGTTGTTGGGACAAGTGATCAGGTTGTGATCGACCGAACAGGTTTGAACTTTTCAGTAACACAAGTCAAACATTCGGATACTGCACATCTATAACAGCATCTTATTATGGAAGCAAAAAAAAATCAGTCCGAGGTGTGCTTAACCATTATCATTTTTAACAGTTGGACAGAAGTGAACCAATCATTGTAAATCCATTATCTAAATAATTTAACATAACAATATCCTTCTTTTTTCTTTTTTCTTTTTTTGTAATTGAGCTCCCGATGGCATCTCAACTAAAAATCTTGATAGCTACTACTGGTCATATGTCATACTACTGGTCAGTGTCATATATCAAGGAGGTAACTCTGGACTTCAGTTCCCATCAGCCATTGCACAGTACTACAATATGTCACATGACCACCTGCACCTGAATCACGTTTCTATTAACGAGCACACTTATATATAGCCATTGTTTGCACTGCTTCTCTGTCTTACGTTTGTCTTAGACTACCGTTGTCCATGTTACTGTGTCTTGGGCCTGTTAGTTTTTGTTTAGTCCTTGCCACAGTGTTTTGGATTTGTCGTAGTATCTTTTGTGTTTTGTTGGCTTATATTAATAAAACTTTAACGTATGTGGACGTTAAAACGTCCACATATACCTTCGGTACATGACAGTCAGCAGCATTAGCATAAAAATGATGCCATGATCATTATCGTCCATAATGCCGTAAAAAAAACAAAATCAATATCAGTGACACTCACAGACACTTTACAATCACACAGAGACACCAACGGTGATGACTGATAAGTATGACGTACTTTTTAATTTTATTTAAAAATTTATTTTAAAAAACCACTGGCGATGTTGCACTTAATACAGCCTTGCACACACTGCCGCTTATTTACACCGGCACTAGGGGGCGCCAACAAAGAAATTTGACCAAACAAACTTTTCTGAGGTAATAAAAGACAAGGAACGTTAATTGTGGCTCAGAAATGTTAATTGGATTTGTTGCGGCGGCACCCAAATATGGTGACGCCCTAGGCTGCCCATTACGCCTAATGGACGCCTAAGCTGACATGGCAGCTTAACTAAATCGAAATGAGCTCAGGATCCACAAGCATGAATAACTTGATTGTTTTAAACTACACTACAGAAACAAATTGAAAACATTTAGACAGGCTTAGCATCTCTTGCCACATAGAAATAATCATGCAAAGTTTCGAGGAACTTATTTGGTTAAAAATATGTTCTGACTGAACCATTTCATCTCATATAATAATGGAACTGTAAGCCTGGATCTTTTAAATTGTTCGCTCCGAAAACTAACAAGATTTTATTTTTTTCTCATTCACCATTTTCCAGCAATTGTCAATGTCATATTACTGAGAAATCCATCACAGAACTAGTGGAGACACCAAGAGTTCGGCTCAAAGTTCAAGAATGTATTTGAATTGTAGCTATACAATGCAGGTGCACTGAGACATGACAGAGAGTCGTCTAGTTAGCGAGTTACGAGACAATAAGCACGATGATGTTAATTAGCATGGAAGCTAAAGCTTTGGAAGCTGAATCTGTTTGAGCAGAAAGCACAGGCGAGGAGGTGAGAGAGCCGAACTGAATAAAGGACTAAAGCAATGCTGCAACACTCTCTTTAGGTAGAGATGAAGCAAGGGCTAATTCTGTGGTTGTGGCTTGTGGGTACTGCAGGAGCCCGTTAACCAAAGAGAAGATAGAACAAAATGTCGATGTAAGATGTTTAAACTAAAAAGTCTACTCAGAATTTCAATCAAAAATAAACCTATGCGGGGTACGGTGGCTTAGTGGTTAGTACGTTTGCCTCACGCCTCCAGGGTTGGGGGTTCGATTCCTTCCTCTACCCTGCGTGTCACATGTTCTCCCCGTACTTTGCGAGTTTCCTCCACGTACACAGGCTTCCTCCCCCCGTCCAAAGACATGCATTGTAGGCTGATTAGCATCTCTAAGTTGTCCATATTGTGTAAGTGTGTGCGCGATTGTGCCCTGCGATGGGTTGGAACCCCATTCAGGGTGACCCCTACCTTGTGCCCCAAGTCCTGTGGGATAGGCTCCAGACTCCCTGCAACCCTGTGTAGGATAAGCAGTACAGAAAATGGATGGATGGATGGATGGATGGATGGAAATAAATCTTAGACACTACTAAAGATAATCAGGAATATTAATGTGCAAGTGGAATTTCACTTTATTGTAGAGATTCATTACATGGTTTATTTCCATACACAAGTGTGCCAAGAAATCCGTTTAAATGATCAGAAGAGAAACCTTATCTCAACGATCACAGATGCTACTTTTGGAACATATTTGCAGTAAACTTCAGGGTCTTGCTTTGCTCAGGCTCTCTGAATTGTCCATCTGTTTCTATTTTATTATTCGTCCTTTGTGGCAACCAATTGCCGACACTGCTTTCATACAATTCCACAAAGAATTTTTCAGCACTTTGAATGATTGTAAGGCTGTTTTTCTCCTTCGTTCTTGATTACGAACACTCTTCAGTTCTATCAGAGTATTAGATTTGCGAAGGCCCTCTTAATGAACCTTTTGATTAGACAAAAACGAAACAAATAGGGGGAATAAAGGATGAATGTGTGTGATGTTAGAGACTGTGTGAATTAAATAGGAACCACCAGACTGGATGCTTAAAGAGAGTGAATCAAAGTTGGTGAAATGAAGTGTGAATAAGTGTTCTTTCTCTGATAAGTCTTCAGTCTCTTTTTGAGACTATTTCCAATCTCAGTCACTGTTAACTGACTACATGAGACAGGCCCAGGGATGTCAACTTGATTTATTGCATTTTATTACAAAATAGCACTTCTTTTGGACTATATATTTGCATAGGAACTCCAAGTATATGAGTTGTAACTCAAATATATATATATATATATATATATATATATATATATATATATATATATATATATATATATATATATATATATAAAGAGCGGTCTTCTTTTTTCCTCAATAGAAAATGACAGATGAACCAATACCAATAAGCAGCTGTTTTGAACTCGCCAATGTCATACCCTTGGAAGCCACAACCCCTAGGGATCACATAACATAACGTTTCTCAAGTTTCTTGTTAAAAGGACATAATGTGATGATCTCTTATGATTCTTGATTGGCACCATTGATGATTCTGCCAATTTAGAAAGGTTTTTTTTTTTAAACTTAATAATAGATAATCAAATCCCATAAACTGTTCGTTTCTGACAGTGTAGAGAAACAGCATAAGGATTTCACCAGATCATAGAACTACAAAAGGAGAAGAAGGAGAAGGCCAGTTTGCCATATCCCAAGTATGTGATTTATTTATCGACTGAGACCTTATCGCTCTGTCTCTCCAAATGAGATGATATCAGGGATGGCTTAATCTGTGTGTCTAGGCACAATGTTTATCCCTCTTGGGAGGTGGGAGCTGTCAGGACTCATTGTTGCAGGAGACGAGAGGTGGCAAGGCCACATTTATTGAGGTGGAAAAAGAAAGATAGCAAGAGTGTGAGGAATAATGGAAAGGAAGTAATGGGTCAGGGTGGGGGAAATGAAAGGATTGGCAAGATAAATTTGAAGTGTAAAAGTAAAGAGCAGAAGAAAAAAGGTCGAGTGACAGACAGTTAGGAACAGAGTAAATGAGTTAATGCCAGAGGGAATTTTGTATGGATAAGACATGCCTCAAGGGCTGCTACAGGCTTTACCATGATCAGTATCTGTCTACAGGTATTAAGCCCTTGCAGATATAGGCTTTCATGCAAAAATATATACCCTTTCCTATTTCTACAGTAGTTTCATGATGCTGATACTATAATATATATGATAAGTTGAGATGGTATCCTATCACATAATATTATACGATATCTATGATCAAGATCGAGGAACGGAACTCAAATCCAGGAGAGCTGGATTCCAGCACACGTTTGTAAATACTAACACCATGGTCCTCAAATGAGCATACAGAGACTTCCAGTTATAGAATAGCCAGGTGGGGCCATGTTGATGGTGGACTCACTGTTAACTCCTACTGGTATATGTAGCTGTTAGAGTTATCATTTGGTTAAAGTTATATAATTAAACAAAAAAATACAAATATAAAGTGAAAACATGCATATAAAAGTAAAATCCTAATAATAATGAAAGCTGATGGCACCGATGCTTGGACCCCTAATTACTCAAATACGACAGTCACTGCTATCAATTGAGACTAAAGATCGCCTGAGGTTGATATTTTAATATTTGCAGTAAGAATTTAAAACATGGCTCAATATAAACGTACCTGATACATAGCCTCATTAATTTCACTGTCAGAACGTGGTGTTTTGGAGTTTATCACAAGAAATGGGTTTCATGTAAGGAAAAGAAATGTCCGGGCACGCAGGTGGGGGGAGGGGGATGGGAGGGGGGGGGGCTATAGTGGAATCAATGAGCAGTTCTCACATTATTCAAGGTAGTGGCAAACGGATGTGACTGGGAAACATACGCCTGAGTGACCAGACACCTATGATGATGAGGAAAAAGAAAAATGGGCTGAAACACTGCTGTCAAAGCATCCTTCTAAAGAATACAGATGATGCGTTATCAGATACTGATTAGTGGTAATGATAAATAATGGCCTTAACTTTGTTTTAAAATGTTCTGGAGACAAGTATTAGAGAAAGGTGGGGGAAAAAAGCTCAGAATTTGATTAATGACAGTTCCATTAATGTGTTGTAAATGACATCTACATATGCAGGAGGATTTTAAGGTACAAACACTTTCTCATCACAGAGCTGCATTGAACACATTCAGGAGACATCACATTTAATTCTTTGTCCATAACATCTAATTCAGCGCTCAAAAGTGTTTTGAAGTGCTTTTGAGTCAATATCAGTTGCTAGGAGCTGTGAAATTTTAAAAGTAGCCCAGAAAACCCACACACTGTGAGTTTTCTTCTCCAGGGAATAACTCAGGTTTCAAACGAGCACACTTGAACTTTTCCACATTGAAGTGTTACAACCAGGAAATAAAATGGATTTAATTGAGGTTTTTTTTTTTTTTTACCATTTGAACATTTGAAGGTGCAAAATATTTTTTATATTGTGACACAAAAAAAGCAAAAAAGCAGACATCTGTTGGTCGCAAGACATTGTATGCCATTAACAGCTGTTTTGGTGCATTCAAGTCCTCCTGAGAATTTCGTATTTATGAGTTGGGAAGTCGTAACTATGATGTCAGGTGCGTTCACTTTGGTAGGAGGAAGATGGCGGAGTACCTTCTCTACAAAAAAATACAGCAAGGTTTTTAACTCTACTTCTAGAAAATGAAGAGCAAAGAATGCACCTCAGGTGTGTTTTGCTTTTTTATGTTTTTAGTCAATTTATGAAGCCACTGTAAACTTTATCGTTACATATTAGATCATAATTCTTACAATGCTATCGCAAGTTGTGCAGGAAATTAGCTAGTTTTATTGTCAATCAAAAGGCATGACAAAGACATGTTAAGAAATTTGCTTGTATTTCAATAACTTGGTGCATATACCAAACACATAACTGAAATCAGCTTCTGAGGTGAGTACGTATTCAATTTCATCAAATTTTACCATCAACTACAGATGTTACATCCACTGATTCTGACACGCCCCCAACTCGGACACTCGAAAGAAAATCCAGAATTTCCCACTCGTAATTACGACTTTGTGGTGGCGTAAACCTGTACCAAGTTTAGGCAAATCTTGCGTTCAACTTGCAAATACGATCTTTTCGACATGACTTGAACGCACCATTTGCCTAAACTTGGTACAGGTTTACATTCCTGACGCAACACCCAGGCCTATTTCATGTCTCCCATGGTAATCCGGTTTGGTGTCAGGTGGCGGAGACGGTGACAGTTTCAGGCTCAGAGTTTTATTAAAACAACCGGCAAACAAATTCAAAATGTAAGGCAAGATAAAAGTCAGGATACATGCAGAAGTCAGGCGATGTGTGATCAGAGTAACCAGGGCAAAGACATACACCACATAACGAGAACAGGAACCGTAACCAGAAACCACTATGGCAAGATAAAGGCTTGGTATCGACTGGTAAGAAACACCGAGCGCATACCTCACACTCTGATGGTGGACTGAGTATCCTTTTATACTGTTGGCATGACTGAGTAAGTGAGTCCGAGTATGTAATCAGTAGGATGGTGATCATGAACTTCATAGAGTTCATGATGAATGGTGGATGTTGTTGTTCGGCAGCCATATTTGTAGGCCACTCTGGGTTCTGGGAGTTGTAGATGGCGGCCATGTTTGTAGACTACTCTGTATGAAGCGACATCGATTCCGGCATTGACGTGACATCTGGATATGTTTGCCATCAGGGACACCAGCTCTCTGAAGCATGCAACTTTTTAACACTTCCAGTAAACACAAAATGATGGATTCTTTGGACGTGCCTTTAAAAATGCAGTTGATCTATGTCTTCAGTAGGATAAGAAAGCATTTGGAAGTTATTACATAAGTTTACAAAAAGTTATTATATTATTAAAAATGTGACTGAGGGCATTGCCAGGAAAGTGGTTGGAGCAAATCAGGGAATTTAACAGGGCTCCATCATAAACTACACTTATGAGCTTATAAGTGAATCACATTGACATTAAATCTTGATAGAAAATACAAGATTTTTCCACTCCTGATTCTGAACTGCTCCTTTAGGGTATGACGTGTTGTAACACCCCCAGATTAAAGTCATGGAGTGACATTAAAGTTGAGAAAAATGTACATTGTATATTTGAGAGCCAAGATTATAGAAAATGATTTAGTTAAGCATATATTGAGGAACAAGCAAGCACATGAAGCATGCAGAGTTAGCGGGCTTGTTTGGCTTGAAGAAGGGGTTTTGTTACTAATGACCTGATTATAACTGTACAGTGCAACAAGATAAATTATCCAGTTTCTGCAATCAGGAAACCTGATCTCACCTTCACCTGAGTACTGCTTCCACTTACACACTCACCCTCTATATACCGGGACTCTCACGCCGACTCTTTGAAAAGCAATGCTCAGTCTACACTTACCTGTCTTACCAAGCCTTTGTTCAAGTGATTGCTCTTCTGGTTTTTGATCTTGCCTTGCTTCCTTGATTTTATATTTTGGATATTGCCCGTGGACGGCTGTTTGCTGATCGTCTGACATCTTGCCTGCTCCTGTTGATGAGTTTGCTTCATGTTTTGGATTTGTTTGCCAGTGTTAATAAAATTCTAAACTGCAATTGCATCCGTCTCCGACTCCATTGCATGGCAAACAAAAATCAAATCATATCGTTTTTGTCAAAATTACACTGTGCAAGTTAACATAATGAACAAGTTGTTTAACTCAGAGACAGTCCAAAGAGTTTTAAAGCTGTCGTGCTCTCTCTCTCTCTCTCTCTCTCTCTCTCTCTCTCTCTCTCTCTCTCTGTGTGAATAATGAGATTAAATATAGTATACCCTTCAAAAGCATTGCTTTTAAAGCACAGTGGATTTCGGCTTATACTCAGGTTTCAGGAATTATGGAAAATTCCTATGGTTTATGAGAGGTCTCTTGCAAGATGACTCCACCTTCATACACAGACAATGAGGGTCACTGAATAGCTTGATGTGGATGAAAGTGATGGAAATCGTATGATATGGCCTTCACAGTCACCGGATCTTAACCTAATTGAACAATGATTTAAAAAAGTTTTTTTTTTTTTTGCGCCGACGTATCAGAGACAGTGTCTCCATCGTCATCATCAAAACACCAACTGAGGGAATATCTGGTGCTCATTGTTCCAATATAGTTCTGGTAGCTCAGGCTGGCCCTTAACCTTACTAAGACACTATACGTTGCTTTTTATATTCCAAATTGTATTCCAATGATGATCTTTCTCCGTGTCTAATAAAAGGGCTGTGCCAACTGGGCCTAATTTAAAAGCATTACCAATACGGAGTAAGGGGCAGACGTTATCCGAGGCGACTCTGGACTTAATAAAGCAAGCTGGATCAATGTGCACTAAAAAAAAAAAAAGACATGCAGTGCTCGAGGCAAGACACAATAACCCTTGCAAACAATTTAATTTCACAATTTAACAGACTAAGAGGGATATCGCCGGGGCATTCTGTCTGCCGTTTATGTGTCTTCAAAAGAGGGGAAAGGGATAAAGCTATAATAGAGTTGGAAGATAAGCCTAATGTTATTAATACCAAAAAAACAGTAGAGTATTAAAGAATAAAGAGTCTGTCAGAGATCACAATGTTTAGCACAGTTCAGTGGAAATACCATTCAGCTCTGGAGATTCGCTCTTATTTATTGACTGCATATTCCATTAATGCATTGGGGTGCAGTGTTGCGTAAGTTACTCCAAAAACGTAATTAATTACGTAATCAGATTACTTCAGTGATTACTCTAAGAAATAATCACAAACGGATTACTTATTAATTAGCCTCAAGTTTAACATGGCAATGTTGCAGTGACAAGTGCTTTAATAAATTACTGGTGCCTGTAGTTGGATCAGTTGTTTTTTTCCCCCTAGGACATAACTTACATTTCACAATGATGTTCTTGTCTGAACATGTCATAAATTCGAAGCAATTGGAATATTTCCACTTAGCTAAACAGCCACTCGTCACTTCTGCCATCCTTTCACAAGGACGCTGCACATGTTCCCTCAAAGCACGCAGACGTGTCGGATTCGTCATCAAACTTAAAGGGAGCGCAATCATTGGACTTTGGATTTAGTTTTAAATAAATATTTGTTAATTTATTGTTTAATACGATTGAAATTCTGTATGTTACAAATGTATTGCATTTTATTTCAATATGGAAGTAATTAAATTACTCTAAAATAAAGAGCAATCCCTTACATTACTGTTTACAGGGAAATGGAATTTAATTACAGTAACGCGTTTATACCCATCACTGATAGGGCTTCGAAGACACTTGTTTTTTAAGCTAATTTGTATAGCTAATTCTGCAGGTGTGTGTGTTATTGTTGTTTTTATAAACAAAGTCATCATTGTCATGGTGTTGAATAATCCAAATTGGAGTAAGTCTTGGATAAAGACATTTCATAGGGGTCCACTGAGATATGCCTACCCTCTAGTGTATATTAGGAATCAGATGTGATCTTAATAGCTAACAATTCGCCGGGCGAATTGATCAGGAGAGAATGTTTGAGTGACAGCTACAAAACATCATCCCAATTTACCATAATTCTCCATCCCCATGAACCCACAATATCTGCAACTCTACCTAAGAGAACAAAATATGTAACAAAAGTCCGCCCAGATTGAGAATCAAATACCCCTCTGCTGTAGTTTCAGTTCTTCTCAGTACAGATAACTTGAGGACCTGCACATTTTGATTGAAACAGGTGTGGAGGATCACAATAGACCAAATCTTCATTCAGGTACCATGGAATGAGACCTTTGATTACTTTAGTACTTTAGTAGGATATTAATACTATTTTATGATCAATGTTAAATTTTACTGGGAGCCAGTGTAATATGGCTAACAAAGGGCTAATATGGTTCTGTCACTAGTGAAGACTCTGCTGCATTCTAGACTAATTGGAGCTTGTTTTTGCACCTGCTGGAAACATCCAGGCAGCAAGACATAACAAGAGTCCAACCTAGACATAACAAAAGCATGAACCAGTTTTTCTGCATTGTGGAATGGTATTTCTTAGCCTGGCGTTGTTTGTTAGAGTTTTTACAAAAAAAAAAAAAAAAGGTTTTCCTAGTATTATTTTCTACGTGAGCATCAGAATTAAGTATGAGGAAGGTAGTCCACCTGTAGTGTCTATCTGTCTATCTGTCATATGGTTTTGCAGAAACACACACCTCTGTGTCAACAGCATGTCCGTGGAAAACTATTACCATAACCAGAAGTAGCTTGTACTGGGAAGTTACCACAAGGTAGCAGTTACCACAAAACCGAGCCTTGTGGAACACCAACTTTTTTTTGTATGCATAGAGAAGTCATTGTTCATCTTCAGATAAGTCAGTCAGATAAGACCTGAGGTAGGAAGGTGACATTCAATTTTTCTATTCCATCTAGAAGAATATTATGAGTAATGGTATCAAACGCTGTGTTAAAATCAAGCAACACAAGCTAGGAAACACGACCCTGATCAGAGGCCAGTAGTAAGTCATTTGTTACTTTAACCAGTACTTTTTCAATATTCCTGACTGAAATATTTAATGAATATTAATCCAATGCAGGTATGAGCTTACCTGCTGAGCTACAACTATGATATTGGAGATTAAAGGGTTTGATATTGGTTTGCAGTTTGATAGTTTGAAGGTTGACAATGTTTTTATGCCTCTACCACTTTATGGTTTTTATGCCTCTAGCACTTTATGGGAGACATTATGTTTTCGGATTGTCCTTCCATCTGTCTGATTGGGATTCTCATTAGATTTGGAATTGATCCAAACAGCTTCAAGGTCATCGCAAGGTCAAATGTCTGAAATAGGTCGATTGATTCTAGTAGTATTTGTTTCAGGAAAATGCACAGTTCTTGGATATAGTACACAAGTTTATCATTTTGAAGAGGAATTCTGTCAAATTAATGAATTATTAAAAATGATTAATGAATTTAAAAAAAAATTCAGTCTGATGGATATTAGTGTCAACTGCTCCTACTGTGATCCATACACAGAAACATACCTTCACTTATTTTGACACTGTATCCACGTTTAAAATAAAACATATGGAAACGCTTAATTACCTAATATGAATTATCCTATTACTCTGACAGGAGTGTGTGGAACCTGTGGCAAAATATATATATATATATATATATATATATATATATATATATATATATATATATATATATATATATATATATAAATTATGACTTCTACGTTATTGAGTCAGTGCAAAAACATTTTAGATTCCCAAACATTAGTTTTCAAAGATAAAATTAACTGTTACAGAAAAATGTTTGTATGTCAGTAAAGAAAGCAGATGATCGTCACAACAAATATTGCCTTTGTTACATTAATTACTGTTTACTGCTCTTTACAGTTTTTTTAAATGGAGAAACATTTAATTTCTTTATTTTTGAGGGCATCTTTGCTCTACAGCATTTCTCTGCAAGTTCCTAAGACTTTTGCACAGTACTGTATGTATGTATGTATGTATGTATGTATGTATGTATATATGTATGTATGTATGTATGTATGTATGTATGTATAATGGACACAGACTCCCATCCTCTCTAATAACTAATAAGGAATTATCATTATTATTATTATTATTATTATTAGTAGTAGTAGTAGTATTTTGGTAAATTATAATTTTTTTCACTTGTTGTTTGTCTATTCATTAATTAGCTTATTTTTATGTAAAATGCATGTAAAGTGTACTGAATACTGTACAGTTTATTTATTTATTTATTTTTCATATTGGCAAATTATTTTGGTTGGTGTGGGGAGGTAAAAGAATTTAAAAAAAAAAAAAGTGTGGAAACAACTGTCTGTGTACTGTGCTCTCATATTTGCCATTACTAATATTTCATATAAAACTGACCTGAAGTTTTTATTTTATTAAATTTTTTACATGTTGGTATGTGCTATTTATGATAAAACTATTACCTACTTCAAAGACAAACATAAATACGAATAATAGACTTGAAGCTTTTATTATTATTATTATTATTATTATTATTATTATTATTATTATTATTATTATTATTTACTCTTTGATATAAAGTCTTGCTCCTCCTGCCAGTTTTCCCGGCAAGGCCGCATGGATTCATACACAGTCTCTGCTTGATTTACCATTCGCACTTTCGACACGTTTGTGCGTCTGGATAGCTTAAACTCTTCCAATTAGGGTTTTGAAATGACAACTAACATAAATCTTTTGTCGCGTATATAATATAATTTATATTCCAGGCAAAACATTTGACAAATAACGAATCGGTATCTAAGAGGAAATTAACGAAACCGCGAGGGACTTAAAAACGTTCAGTATACTCAAGCCGAGAGTGCGACAACTATAGTGTTTTGAAAATAACCCTTGCGCGAGCTGACTATTCTTGACATTTGTTGATTTAAAACGGAATAATTTGTAGCCCAGTATATTTATGAGTTGTTCGGGTAGGTGTTTGGGCTTGAACCTCAGTCGGAATGTATCGGAGAGGAGCGAGTAAAATGGACAAGCCGCCGAAGGAGGAGAGTGCTAGCAGCAAGTACGCCGAGTTGCTGGTGTTCGGCTACGCGTGCAAGCTCTTTCGGGACGATGAGAGGGCCATGTACCACGAGCAGGGCAAACACCTGATCCCGTGGATGGGAGACAACAAGCTCATGATCGATAGGTCGGTTGAACAAACCTTAAAAGGGAATGCTTACTTTAACCCCCCACTTTAAATGTCTTCCGAAGACCCTCGGATCTTGCTTTTTGCAGCTGGAGGCCTCTGGTTCAAGTGACATGCATCAGAATAAAAATAAACAAACAACTGAGATAATCGAGATAATCTGGCTTTTTTGTTGTTGGTGTTTTGTTTTGTTTTGTTTTTTGTTTTTTTGTTTTTTTTTAAGCCGAGGATACTGTCCTACGAGAGGAAACTGATTTAGAAAACGCACTGTTGCTGAGATATTATAGCATCATGATGCAAAGATGTACAGTCCTCCCTCTACAGATCCCTAGATTCATAAATCCCAAAGATCTGTGATCTTTGACACGGATTTGAAATGATGATGATGATGATGATGATGTTGATGTTGTGTGTTTTTTTTTCTTCCCCCAACAGGAATTACGTTTAATATTTCTTTAGCTTTTTTGTTTGTTGTTGTCATTAGATCTGACTTGAGGGAAGCCTGTGCATCTCGGTGCATGTGGAATTTGCTTTGGAGAAACTGATCTCACTCATTTCCCCAAAAGCATTGTGAAGTTTAATATCTTAACTCCAATACAGTGGTTCCCCGTCCTGGTCCTGGAGTACCCCCCACGTCCTGGTCCTGAGTAAACCCCACATGTCCTGGTCCTGAGTACCCCCCACGTCCTGGTCCTGAGTAAACCCCACATGTCCTGGTCCTGAGTACCCCCCACGTCCTGGTCCTGAGTACCCCCCTGAGTACCTCCGTGTCTTGGTCCCGAGTACCCCTTCGTCCTGGTCCTGAGTACCCCCTCCCCCACCCCCCCGTCCTGGTCCTGAGTACCCCCCTGTCCTGCGTCTATTCTCTCCTCAATAGAGTAACTACAACAAGCACTAATAGAGGTCATTGGGGCAGGTATCATGCTGCCCCATGCTCGCTTTATGAACATCGAACAAGCGGTTAATTACACAGTCCGTACAGGAGTTCGCTGAGGTTTTTTTTTGTGATTGTTGTGTTTTGTGTGAATTTTTTGCGCTTTTTCTAGTGGAAAACGGCTTGTATTGGCAAACTTGCGATCACACAAAACTTTTAAAAAATTTTTTTTTGATGATCACTCTTTTGCATTGATGTTTGTTGGTAAACGAGACCTTTTAGCTGTGCTCGTGTTTGACGCACATGAATCGAAGAGCGTTTTGGCTGAAGGTGCGTCGTGATGACATCACATGACACACCTTGGCCCAAATTTGTGGAAAATACAGTTATTTGGGAAAACCCCAAGCGCTACTGCATATCACAGAGTTAGGGCGTATGGAAAAAGCGTACGCATGATTTCAACTTACTGCAGATTTTCCACAAATTTGGGCCAAGACGCATCATGTCACGCCATCACGACGCACCTTCGACCAAAGCCCTCTAGGTAAAGATCTCATTTACCAGCGAACATCATTGCGAAAGGCTGTGCAAAACAGTTTCGTGCAATTGCGATTTCGCCAATTCAAGTAGTTTTACACGGTAAAAAAAAGCACAAAAAACTCACACATGTTGAAAAAAGCCGCAACAAAATCGAGCATTTTTGGCTGCAACGATCACAAAAAACACCCCTTTGTATGGACTGTGTAGGTACTTCAGGACAGGTGTTGGGAATCTGTGTCTTACCTGGTAGAAAGAGACATTTCAAGTTTGGCGCACGTTCTACAATTTAGCAACAAAGTGCAATGCTTTTGGAAAACTTTTGGGAAAGACCAACATGTATTCCCGTTCCATCAGAATTGTAGTTTCCATATTGTATGAGGAAATTTATTATGAACGAATATATACAAGTAGATTGAAGTGCAAGCCACAGCAAATTCCTCTGCTGTAACTGCAACTTTGTCAAATTTGTGTATTAAGGTGGTTCTCATTGAATGATTGGAGGAAACAACCCCCCCTAACCCCCCCACCAAAAAAAAAAAAAAAAGCACATACTTTTTCCAGTCCAGCATCTCTTTACCCCTTCCCTGTTTTGGTTCAGCCTCAATTTCATTTCCTGACCATGAAATGCATATACACTTATGTATATGCTCACCAAAACTACTTGCAAGGAGCCACCTTAATACACGTGGATCTGTTCCCTGTTTCCAATGTGTATGTGTGTGTCTCTCTATCACGTAACCCAGACCTTATTTTCTCAGCGATTAAGGCTAAGGGGTCCTGCCAGGCCCCCGATTGCCACCTCACCGCCCACTTCTCTCTTTCGACGAAGAGACTGGAACTGAGAAGTGGAATAGAGGAGCAAGCGCAGGAAAAAATCGTCCATATGGGTTCTTGCGGATAGGTATTTATGTGCTCGGGCTTGTGTGGCTGTACCATTTTACAATAGAAGTAAGAATGACGACGTGAGATATCATTTAAAAACAAATTGAGTGACGTGGGTACAAGCTGTCTTTTTTATGAAAGCGTGTAAGGTAAGAGGAAAGTTGCTCTTTTGTTTCATTACGTTTTGGCTCCAGGGCTTTTGAAACTTTTAAATGCTTAGCCGAGAATTGGATTGTACGTCTATAGTAAGAAAAATGACTCTCTCTCTCTCTTTTTTTTATTTTTTCTTTTTTTTTTCTCCTTTCTTTTTTTTTCTCCGGTCTATACACCTAAAGTGTTGCAGTAGCGATGCTTATTTCATTTTCCTCCAAGGGAATGTGCAGTTCCCTTGTAAGAGAAATAGTTTTGGTTTTAAAAGCCTTTTACCTTCAGGCTCTCCCGATGCGGTGAGTATTTGTTTTGTGTGTGTGTATCTTGGCCGATTTCCTTTCTAATCAAACGATTTATTTTGCAGATACGACGGCCGCGGTCATTTACATGACCTTTCGGAGTACGATGCAGGCTCGTGGAACCAGAACTACCAGCTTTCCGAAGAAGAAGCGAGGATCGAAGCACTGTGTGATGAGGAGAGATACCTGGCCTTGCACACTGACCTGCTGGAAGAGGAGGCCAGGCAAGGTACAGAGTCCGGGCGTCGGAAATGGGTTTCGCAGTTTTAGATAAAATGATCACGGGCTAGGTCAGTTCTAAAAGCTTTTCTTTTTTTTTTCCTTTTCTTCTTTCTTTCAGTCTTTTGCAGTGATGTTTGTTGGTAAATGAGATCTTATAGCTGTACTCATGTTAGACGCACGGGAATCGAATAGGGCTTTGGCTTAATATGCGTCGTGATGACGTCACATGACGCTTATTGGCGTATTTTCTGGTGTTTGAGTGATTTTGATGGCGAAATCCTGGAAGGACGGAGTACTCGTCAGCGCAGACGAGATGTTAAAGCAGAATTTGTTTATTTCACAATGTTTTTTGAGGTGGGGAGTTCAATTTGTACTGCGCGGCTGTAAGTAGGTGACATACAGGGGATCAGCAATAAAGACACAGAGAACAGTCTCGGAACAACCGGATTCTTCTAAGATTCATCGGATAATTTAGCCAGCATGGGTCTATGCGGAAGCAAGTGTTTATTTAAGGATGTGCTACCTTTTTTTTTTTTTTTTTTAAAATATTGTGATTAAGCCAAGAGAATCTGTGCAGTGTATAATTAGGGAACTGTACAGTCTAGGGATGTAAGATGTAAACCCAAGGCTTCCACACAATATGTTACGATTTCCTTTAATAAGGCTACGATCACGGAGTCTGTTACGATACAATACTGTATGGTAGCCTCTGATCAATATGTGTCCAACTTTGTTCAGAATCTAGGGTAGGTCTACCATGAATTCACAAATGACATCGAGATATTATAACGTGACACAAAGGGCTATTTTAAAACTGGTAGCGTTTCACAGGCAAATCACCTTGCTAGCCTATTAAATAATATCAGTTTAAAAATACGTACTATTTTTTTAATAATGATCTATTTATAATAATTTCACTTCAACGTTGCCTTTTAAATCAATCAGTCGATCAAATCGTCCGAATTATTAAAAATCGAATCGGCCTCGAAACTGAAAATGGAGTTACGTTTACATTTTATGGCATTTAGCAGACGCCCTTATCCAGAGCGACTAAATAAAATTTATCTCATTTAGACAATTAAGGGTTAACGGCCTTGCCCAAGGGCCCAACAGTGGTAGCTTGGCAGTGCTGGGGCTTGAACTCCTGACCTTCTGATCAGAATTCAGAACCTCTAACCCAGAACCTCTAACCCAGAACCTCTAACCCAGAGCCGCTAACCACTGAGCCACCACTTCCCCTGAGCCAGTTACACCTGTACTATGTTGTCCTGTACACTGTTGCTACTGTAGACAAGTTATGAAATGAATTATTACATAGTGGGATATTTAACTATTTTGATATTGTCTTCAGATGGCATTGAGTGATTTTAGTTTGTATCTATATTTAAATTTCTAAAATGGGAATTTCCGAGTGGTTACAACGGTTGCCTTATAGTAGCACTGGCCTTGAAACTGCTTCCTGCATATGTCGATATTGAGCTTAATTCAAAGTAGGGTAAATTTATTGTGTTTACGTTGTCAGCTAAAACACCTGTAGAATGTTGTCGGTGTTTGTACAGTCCATACAAAAGGTTTGGGATGCTGACCAGAATTATGATTTCTTTTTTTTTATGGATATTATCTTTTAAAGCACTTTGCAGTCTGCTTGAGCCGTGTTCTATGTGTGTTTTATCACACTGCAGTACTTAATTTCTCTATTAAGATTAGAGATGCACCCGTGTATCGGCCGATAAAGGCAATTTTTCACATTTAAAAAAACATTTTTTTTGTAAGCTTAAAAACATCCGATGATCAGGGCCGATTGTATCCTGTCAATCAAAAGAGTGCGGGAAAACACATGGATTTCGTGCTGTGTGTAAAGGTGATGTCTCGTGTGGAGTGACGACGAAACTGCAGTTTTTTAATGTCTGTAATCTCTGCACTGCTAAAATTTTTACACCGGACACTGCTGCAGTGAAGCGGGAGTTTCGGCGTCGAGTCTAATTTTTTTTTTTCGCCCGCCGCTTGCGCTGAATTAAAGCACCAGTACACCGTTGAAAGATTTAAATGAAGACGAGTTGACAAAAAAAGTCATATATTGCACATATATAGAAAAATATATTCGTAGAGTAGTGCATTTCATATCCAGTTAACGTAAATACGTAAACAAGCCGATATTATATATTATCCGTTTGATGTTCAGTGATGAAGTAGAAATGCTTTTGTTAGTGGTGAGTGAATGTGAAGCCTAACAGGAGGGTTTTTTTTTTTTTTTTAGAATTCAATCAATGTTAATATGAATTAATAACATTCAATAAGTTAAGAAATCTTACTTTAATGTTCAGAATTTAGTTCATGTGTTAATGTTAATTAGAGTCATGTGTTTTCTGTTTATTAGACCAGTTACTGTGAAACAGCTTGTTGAAATGGAGAGAATAAAGGTTTTATTTGCATTTCTTTTAGAATTGTGGAATTCATTTTTATTCATTTAAAAGAAGGCATAAAAGGCAGAGGTATCGGTATCGGCCGATATCACTCTGAATAATCGGTTATCATATCGGCTGAGAAATTTAGTATTGGTGCATCTGTAAATAAGATATTTATTTTGTACATTTTACTCATGCATATTTTCTCATAAAGGCTTGAATACGTTCTACCTCAGATTTGTTGAATGTTTCTGCTACTTGGCAAGTGTTCTAAAAATAATTAACCAGTTAACTGTCTGGTTTCTTCAACTTTCACTCAGGAGAAAAAAAAAAATCTGCCTTTAAACTCGAAAGGAATAATGATTTGACGTTTATCGTGATAATTATCGATATCGACTGATGTGAAGATTTTGATCGTGATAATGTTTTTGGCCGTATCGCCCAGCCCTAATTCAAAGCCTTGGTAGCGATAACCGAGACACGCCTCCCACTCGCACCGCATAAGCGCCGCTCGAGTCCAGATAATTCTGTGGTTTGAATACTAATGTGCGTAATTGCAGTATTATCTCCTCACCACACGCACTCAACTCAACTCTGAATATGGCTCCATTTGACAAAAAAAAAGAGCGCATAGCTTAGTTATGTAGATCGTTGTTAGAATTTCCGGCACTGACTTTGTTTTTCTATGATGTGCAGAAGAGGAATATAAAAGGCTGAGCGAGGCTTTGGCTGATGAAGGCTCCTACAACGCAGTGGCTTTCCGCTACAGTGCTGATTACTACGACCCCTCGCAGCCCACTGAAGAAGAGGACAAAGACAAAGGTGGGCGAACACACAAACACGCACACAAACTAGAGTTTGCAGAGAATATTCAGCGAATACACGCATTATCTGGGCAGGGGGAAACGCTTGCACGGCGACGTGACGAATTCTGTCACGGCCCTCACCGTTCAAACGAGTGTAAACCTCGTCGTAGGTTAGACATCACTATCTCATCACAGTCAGCTCGTTTAGAGGCAGTCATGGAGCTATGGTTAGGGCTCTGTTGATGGACACGAGCTTCCCTGCTGCGCGCTGTCACTTCCAGAATCAACGATTTCACCGCCCACGAAATTTGCAGAGAAATCTCGCCCGTTCTCGTGCATCATATCACACGACAACCGGGCGAGATTTCTCTGCAAATTTCGTCACACATCATTGTTAACAGTGTAGATTAAAAAAAGCATTGGAGCTGAAAATGTAATCTGTAGCCTGTGTATGGCTCATAATTGAAATGCATGCTGTTTGCTGTTGTTCATTATTTTTGCTTCGAACTTTGGTGAAGATGCCTAGTTGATCACTTTTTTTTTTTTTTTTTTTTTTTTTTAATTATTATTATTTTTTTTAATTACTGGTTTACTCCTCTTGAAAATGATCATCGCCATGAAAGAGCTGAGTGAGTTCTTGATCGGTCTGGGCGAGATATTTTGGCATCGAACAGCTCCGAGTTGATAAAACACTCCTCCGAATCATTTACATGTTACATAAACTCAACTGTGCACAAATTCCACACCGACCAGTTCCTGCAAAAACGCACCGACACGCCCGATTGCTGCTAATGAGCTGCTACTGTAGAGCAAGACATGCACGATATATGGCCAAAAGTATGTGGACACCTGACCGTCACGCCCATATTTGGTTCTCCCTCAAACTGTTGTCACAAAGCTGGAAGCACACAATTGTAAAGAACGTGTTTGTACGCTGTAGGTTTACAGGTTCTTTTCACTGGCCTGCTCACAAAGTGAGCTCTACGAAGTCAGCATCTGCTGAGGTTGGAGCGGAAGAACTCGAGTGGTCTGCACAGAGCCCTGACTTCAACCCCGTTGAACACTTTTGGGATGAACTGGAATGCAGACTGCACTTCAGGCCTCCTCACCTGACATCAGTGCCGGACCTCAGTGATGCTCCCGCGTCTGAGCACACAGCTACACTCCAAAATCTGACTTACCCCAGCAAAGCGGGGTTAAATCGGGACAGAGATGTTCAAAAAGCACATATGACCGTGATGCTGAGGTGTCCACAAACCTTTGTCCATCTGGCGTATACGTTCTAGGGAGCATTTAACTATTTGAAGAACAAACTAGCACAGGATGAAGCATTTTCCTTAAAGTGATGAACTATAAAAAATTCAAGCAAGAATATCTCCAGCTCTGATACAGCCATTTTGATTTCAGAGGCACTTTACCTGCAATGCAAGCCCTAGCACAAACTCTTCAAACTAGTCTCTAGGCCATTTCTCATTAGATAAACAGTAACCAGTCCTTGAAAACATGCGAATTTGCATATGCATATACACAGTCCTTGGTGATCAGTTATTCAGACGCTCTAAAGTCAAATGAGGTGTCATTTCCAAGGTTTAAAAAAAAATCCGCGTCGGTTTCTCAATGGCACAGGTTAAACAGGAGACCTATACGTAAAGGCTGTTCATCATCAGCATGCAGAGCTGTAGCTCACTGTTTGCTTGTCGAATAAATAGTGAGGGCTTGGCTTTTTCGTGGCCGTTCTTACACTCCCATTATCTCAGCCTTCAAAGAGACATTGGATTCCGAGCCAAATAAATATGGCCTTAATATTTATTCAAATTCGGAAGTTCTTAACCGTGCTTTTATTTATTTATTTATAATAATTATTCCGCATCCAGCAGGTACACTAGCTCTGTTTGATGTAGTGCCGGTTGTATTCTTGCTGTTGTACAGAAATCTAAGCATCTGTTTTGTTTTGTTTTTTTTCTTTATAAGCCAATATGACTGAGCTTTTTATTTTCCAAAAGAATGCCCTGGCAAGGTTTTGAGGACAGGTCTATTCATCTGCATCGACTTCACACTGGCAATGCTCGCAGTATTGTGCCAGGTCCATCCTAAGTACAGGATTTCCTGATTTTTTGGCAGAAATGGCAGTGACAGAGAGCACTTCCTTTCCTGTGGTCATAATTTATTGATTTAGTGGATGAAAAAGCTGGCCGGAGCGAGTCACTGCCTCGCCAGTAAAACGAATGTTCGTCAGCAGATGGCCAGGCAGTTGGGTCATTTCAATTCACAATTTAATTTTTATTTATTTATTTATTTATTTTTGCATATTACCAGCATTCTGAGCTCATTTTGTTTTTGCTCTCCTTCAAGTCAGTAGAAATATTAGCAAAGTAGTTGCACTACTCCACTTAGGCTGCAATGGCTGTATTGATTTATTTTTTAAATTTTTTTATTTTAATTGAATGATTAGTTGGAATAGTTTTAAAAATATATTCTAAATACCATATATATATAATATAAAAAATATAATTTCAGTTGTAGTTCTCTAATACTGCATCTAAGCTACTACAGAGATCTTAACTAGGCTTAATTAAATAGCTGGTAACTAACTACAGGGTGTCCCAAAAGTCTCCATACATAACGCACTGTGTACGCCAGCACCATGTCAGTTGCGCCTTCGCAAGCGGATGTCAGTCGACGTCGGCTTCTCGGTCGGTGCGCGACACTTCCAGTCTTTTTGAATCTGCTAATAAGTTTGGCAACAGTGTATGTGCTTGCCGTGTTTCCCGTTATAGTCCATCGCAACCATGTGACCGCTTCCCGATCCAGCCAGGTTCCCCCGTACGTATGGAGACTTTTGGGACCCCCTGTATTATACAATATTACTGATATTCTGACAATGTCAGATGATCTCCCATTGCATGTGTTGATGACGAACATAAGATCACTGTATTTCACCTGTTCTGTGCACCTTTTTTGTAGCTGTTTCAGTGTTCGTCTCATTATTGTCCTTCAGTTTCATGACTGTTAATAGACCAATAATCTGAATAGCTGGATTTCAAGCAGAATTACAACCAGTAAAATTTTAAACGAAGACCAATATCCACAGGCTGTCTCCTTAACTGAAATACTTAAAATTAATCATCCTAATTTAAATACAACAGTAAGTTTTCTAGCCAAGGTGAATCATTTTCTGTGTGCGGAATCGACTCTGGGCTTCACTCTTATTTGTCAGTGGAATCCGTGAATTGACTCTTTTTGGGATTGACTCACAGCGCCTCTGACCAAAAGCAAGATAGCGATCAACTCTTTTTAAAAATAAATAAATAAATAAATATCACAAGCTAACTGATTCAGGTAGCTTTGTTACCTGTAGCGATGCAACTGCCCAACACTGCATAATTCACATTCAGATAACAAACGCGTTAAGGACACAGGACACGCATTATAAATCAAATATTTCACTTCATGGCATGAGAAAATGTTTGTCTTGGAGACTAATCGTTCATATGACAGCATGGTCAACCATTTTTAACTCCTCAAGAATTAACCCATCTGATAGAACTGACAGTCTGAGTAATGAAAAATGAAAGTTGAAGTGGCGCTAGTGCTCCAGGCAACTTGTGCTTTTGTATTCTCATTCTCTTAGCCTCTCTGTCTCTCAACTTCATATCCTCTCATCCCTTCAGAGCCCGAGCCTCAGGAAGAAGATGGTGAAGAGCCGTTCGTAGCACCTCCTGGATTGATCATACCCTCCGACGTAGAGCTGGTAAGATTTACCAATGAGGCACAGGAATGTGAACAGCTGCACGGCCTGAATATTAACTATTAGCATCATAATTCAGAGAGAGAGATGTAGTTTTATGGTGTGCTGGAAGCCCATGTGTCGTGTTGGAGTTATTTTTTTTATTATTATTTATATGTAAATGAGTCAAAATGCTTTGTTCTACTAAGTATGGACAGTGAAATGTGTTGGAGAAATTATTATTAGTAGTAGTATTTTAATTGATACTTTATTGTGCTATGTGCTAAATAAATACTAATAGTAAATAAGACTTAATGTTTGGCTGCATATCCCGTCCTTGCAATAACCGCATCAAGCCTGCGACTCATTGGCGCCACCAAATTGTTGGTTTCTTCTTTTTGTGTTGCTTTTCCAGGCTTTTACCGCAGCCTCTTTCAGGTGTTTGTTTCTCCCTTCAGTTCCTCTTCAGGAGGTGAAATGCTGCTCAACTGGGTTAAGATCTGATGATTGACTTGGCCAGTCTAAAACCTTCGTCTTTCTTCCCCCCTTATAAAATCTTTGGTTGAGTTGGCAGTGTGTTTTGGCTCATTGTCTTGCTGCATGATGAAGTTCCTCTTGATAAACTTCTGAATTCATTCTGCTGCTACCATCATGAGTTACATCATCAATAATGATTTATGAGGCTGTTCCAGAAACAGCCCTGCAAGCCCAAGCCATGACACTACCTCCACCATGTTTCACAGATGAGCTTGTATGTTTTGGATCACGGGCAGATCTTTTCTTTCCCCACACGTTGGCCTTTCCATCACTTTGGTAGAGGTTCATCTTGGTTCCAGAACTTTTTTGGATCATCTCTGTATTTCTTTGCGATTTCCAATCTGGCTTTCCGATTCTTACTGCCGATGAGTGGTTTGCGTCTTGTGGTATGGCCTCTAGATTTCTGCTCTCGAAGTCTGCGTCGAACGGTGGATTGTGATACCTTCACCCCTGCCCTGTGGAGGTTGTTGGTGATGTCACTGACTGTTGTTTTGGGTTTTACTTCACAGGTGTCACAATGTTACACACCGAACAGCATAAACTACCCCTTCTCTACTTTTAAATTAGTTTATAGGTCAAATCAGCACGGCCGCACGCGCTGTGAATTTTTGGCTTTGGATTAGTTATACTCACTCAGTACTTGGTAAAATCTATACATTAGCCGTACTAATCACTGTTTTGAGAAGGTAACATCAACATTAGCGTTATCGCTATGTTGGCCGGCTGGCTTGTCGTTCTCGCTGCTCGCTCTTGTCCGCTGTTGTTGGTGTGCCGCAATTTCAGTCCAAAATGTTGCATGAATGTTTGTAGTTCACTATAGTAAAATATAACCAGTAGCTTCTTAGGGCCTGTAACTGTAAAAGTGCAGTTAAAGTAGCTTTTTATAAGCTTTATATGTTCTAACAGAGCAAACAAAAGACATGCCTTTGTAAAGGGTAGGCATCCATGTTAACCTGGGGTGTTCAAACTTTTTTCAAAAGGGGACAGAATATACCTCATCATAATACCATGTGTCTCAGTCATTTCATATATATATATATATATATATATATGTGTGTATATATATATAAAAAAGTATGATGTGTTGTCACTGGCACCCTGTCCAGGGTGTACCCCGCCTTGTGCCCGATGCACCCTGGGATAGGCTCCAGGTTCCCCCGTGACCCTGAAAAGGAGTAAGTGGTAGAAGATGGACAGATGGATGATGTGTTGTCCTGTTATTATTAATTATTAAGAAATAATGCTGTTATTGGAAAATATAATAGTAGTAAAAGTAGCTCCTCTCAGACTTGGGAAATCAACAGTGCTGTTTTATAATGCAAATTAGACTAGATATTGCTTCATTATTACAGATGTTAAGATAGTATTCCTCAAATAAATATTTCCTTACCATATAAATTGAAATTTTATTCCATTTGCCTCTAAAATAGTATTTTCTGCAGTTTGCTTTGGACTGCTGTAAATCTCTTCTTTTCTTTTCCTCCGTTATTATTATTATTATTATTATTATTATTATTATTATTATTATTATTTGCTTTTTATATCTGTTTCTTCCACGAATTATGGTTTTCACTCTTAACATTATCATATCTTTTAATATCCTTCCACAGCTCTCTGAAAGGTCAATATTTTCTATTCTAGGACTCATAAAAGCTGTTTTTTTGATCCCGCTGCTCCCAAAGCACACTGTTTGAGAGTTTAAGTGTGTTTGAACTTTTCCTGCATAAATAAGATTTCCAGTAAACATCTAATGAGTGTTTTAAGGCGCTCCGAGAAAGCACATTCAAATAAATTAGCTCGAGCATGTCAACAGGGATTCAGACTTTTGAGCAACTGAAGATAAAACTTAAAATCGTGTTATGATAAATTTTCCTAAAAGCATGCATTCTGTTTATGGGTAAGCTCTAACGTGTCGGTACTTCTCTACATTTTACGACCTAGCCGCCAAGTGGGATGCAAACTCTTGCACTCGGCTGTATGTTATGTAGGTAATTGTCCATCTGGTGAATTTAAACAGTTGAGAAAGTAGTTACGGAAACTGAACCTGTGCTGAAGAGCTCACATCACATCCACTTAAAAGATCAGTATTTAGGCTCTCAAACATTCTGAAAAAAACGTAGAAATGTAAATCCGTTGGCATCGTTTCAGCGCTATACCATTACAGCTAAAGCGTTGAAATTTTGCCAGTCAGTTTGCATTCCTAATTTTTTTTTTTTTCCCCCAGACTGCTTACAGTGCAAACCCCATATGAAGACATGCTGCTTTGTTCAGTTTCTGAAGGTCATTTTTGGTGACCTTTTGAGTGACTGTGTTTGTCAAGGCTTAGCACGGAGAGAATGGAGCATCTCATTCATAACGACAGGTTGCATTTCACCTCAGCGTGTATCTTTGGAAACAGCACATGAGCTCTAAGGATGATTATCAGTACGCATATGATCTGATCCTTTAACTCATCTCTCTTAAAGTGCCCCTGAAATCTAAATAGGTGTTTCAGAGCTTTTTGTTTTAATTTGATAGTTCGTCACTACTAGGAAATTGATTGCAGTGGTGGCTCAACGGTTACGCTTCTGGGTTACCTACCAGAAGGTCAGGGGTTTAAGCCCTCGCACCACCAAACTGCCACTGCTGGACCCTTAACCGTATTGGGGCGCTGTATCATGGCTGACCCTGCGCTCTGAGTGCCGCTCCCTAACAAGCTGGGCTATGTAAAGAAAAGAATTTCATTGCGCTGTAATGTATAAGTGACAAATTAAGGCTTCTTCTAGTGTTGTATTTGTCCAATTGTTTATTATTATTATTATTATTATTATTATTATTATTAGAAAAATTTTCCCCCATTTCTAACGAATTTTAGTCTTGGTCAATTCACACCCACCAGCCAACACTCGCTTACCATGGAAAAGCTTCCAAAAGGGGAGGGTGAAGACTATGAAGTGCTTCCTCTGAGACACATGAAGCGAGCTAACCGCACCATCACAGCGCATCGTGACACACTCTGAAGAAAGCACAATCTGCCCTCTTCTGCGTGCGTCAGCTCACAGACACCCATGATTGTCTAGTATCTCCGTGATTGAATGGGGAGAGGGGATGGCCAATCTCCCATCTACAGAGCATGGCCAATTTTACTACCTCGGACTCCCAGACTCCGAAAACTATTGCATCGTCAGAATTGAAACTCATGATCTGTGGAAGATGGGGCAAACATTTCTGTGTTGCAGTACTCTGGGAACTATGTTTGTCCAATTAAAACCCATCTGGGATGTGAATGTTTGACTCGCAGGGCAGGTCTTTCTCTACGGTAGCAGCTTGTTGGCAAGAAATGTAGTTCTTTGGTGCATTCCCCCACACTATTCCATTTTTAAAAATTTTTTTTTTTACGACTACCACTCGTTTGACAAAAAAAAATGACTGGAGTTGGAAGCTGGAGAATATGTAGGCTGGAGTTTGTGGTTATATGCCAGGTGCTTTTTGGAGGAGTGTTTTAACAGATTGGCGCTTTCCTGCGCCTTTCTACTTCAGCCTTATCGAGAACCGACGCTGTCTTTACAGACCATATGACCTTCTCTATCAGTAAGAGTATTAAATATCATTTTATCTACCATTCAGTTGCGTCGGAGGCCTACCGGCGACGGCCCTCTGGCTCACCGTCACCATCTGTACCACTGGTGGTTGACCTAAGCTCGAACTTGTACGACTTGATTCCAAAAACACGCGGCATCTTGTTGTGTAGGACGTCGTCCTTCTTAGGGTCTGTGCAGGCAGCAGTGAGAAATCCTCCCCAACAGACACAATGCTCTCATTAAACTCGTCACTGTTCTCCATATTTCATTAGTTTGCTTTCAAGTTCGTTTAAATTAAGTGGGGGTGTGGCATATCTCGGATGCGATTGGCTGCTCTGTAAATCAGCCAAGCACTTGAACACGGCATCAGTCAGACTTTCAAAGGAAATGTCCGCATAGAGATTAAACCACAGCTCTCAAGCACAGCTGTCCTAATTGCTCTAGCTCACAGTTTTCGGTGATTTGATTCTATCTAAACTCCAGGGCCTTTGCTTCTGTCCAAACCTGAGTATTTTTTACTCAAGCGCTCTCCTAATGCAATCTTGATGAGCAGCACAATGAAACCTTCAGTCCCTCCAGCTTGAAACTCCCAATTAGTTTTAAGCCAGTCAGCCAGTCCTTTGAACAGTTCTGCTGAATTATTAATCTGCTCCGCTGTCTTCACCTTCTTTATTTTGTGTCAGGCTACGCAGCCTTCCAACAACAACTGGCAGGAAGAAATGTTCTGTCTTTGCATGAGGAAATATGTTTGCTGTTCACCGTTGTAATTCAAGGTTATTTGCTATGGAGTAGAAATTGTCTCTCATGTCCTCCCAGGCCTGGAAAGCCATTAGTTGTTTGTTTGTTTGTTTATTTATTTATTTATTTATTTATTTATTTATTTATTTATTTTTAAAACAGGTCACTATGGGTTGCAAGTGCAGGCTTTTTGATTAATTCCTTACTCTTCATTCTGACACTTGGTTCTAGCATTGTTTATTTATGTGAAAGATTTCTAACTCGTAAACAACTGAACAAAAAATTGCTGCGTTCGGTGAATTTGGCCTCACCCGATTTGATCAATTAACGATTTTTAAAAAAATTTGCCTTATAGATTGATTGTGAAATCCTTATTTTGAGACCGTTTATCACGCACAAATCAAGTTCTGGTCAAGATCTGTTATTCTGTGTGAAATGAGTGCATTGATTAAATCTCCACTCAGTGTTGCTCCAATGTTGGGATGTCTTTCAGCCTGCGACCATTAAGACCCATGCCATCATCGAGCGCACTGCTAACTTTGTGTGCAAGCAAGGGGCCCAGTTCGAGATCGTGCTGAAGGCGAAGCAGTCTGGGAACTCTCAGTTCGACTTCCTGCGTTTCGACCATTACCTGAACCCCTACTACAAACACATCCTCCGAGCCATGAAGGAGGGACGATACACACCCGCCTCTGAAAGCAAGCAGGATCAGACTCGGGGCAAGTGCCAGCGAAATTATTTTTGCACTCTTACTAGTTGTATCATTTATTTAATTGTTTAATTATCGCACTATTACTAGGAACACAAAATATTCGCCGAATGCATCATTTTTGCAACATTGCATTTGATTATATTTTGTAACCTGCAGAATCCAAATCAGGAAATTCCAATGAGGACGAAGATGAAGACGACGACGATTATGACAATGAAGATGGCAGTTACCTCCATCCCAGTTTGTTTGCAACGAAGAAGAGCTCACGTCTAGAGGAGATAATGAAGGTACAACTCCAGCTGAGTCATGCAGCACCGGTGCTTTTTTGGGGGTTTGTAGCTGTCGGAGAGTAGTCCAGGAGTCCCGCAACATATTTCAGCAGATTGAGCTGTTAGCAAGGTGGTTGCTTTGGTATTCCAGGTGTTTTCTAGGGTGTTGAGTAAGAGAAAGGGACACCTACAGTGTACACTGGTAATATGTGTAATGTTCTGTATGTCCTGTGCTATGGTGTCTCGGGCGGTTTCTCTCAGTATGTTGTTGTATATGGTTGTTAGGGTTTAGGCAGTTGCTGTGCTATTTCAGTTGGTTGCTAAGGTGTTGAGCGAGGGAGAGAAGGGGACACCTACAGTGAGCACCTGCATTGTGTGTTGTGTTCTGTATGTAAGTGCTTGTGGTGTCTCACTGGGGATGCTGCGTTACAGATGGGGACTAGACTGTTTGTATGTGATTGCTAGGGTATTCCAGGTGGTTGCGCAAGTGAGAGAAGGGGGTCCCTAGCCTTTGCACCTGTGCTATGGTATCTCAGGTGTTACAGCTGGTGGTCAGGTTGTATGTAGATACTAGGGTATTCCAGTTGGTTGATACCGTATTCATTAAGTGTGAGAGGGGACCCCATACTTTGTGCGTCCTGTGCTGTGGTATCTCAGGCAGTTGCAAGGGGTTGTATTGTTGTTACAGACAGGGATTGGGTGTTTTTAGGTGGTTGCTAGGGTATTCCAAGTGGGTTATGAGCGAGTGAGAGAAGGACGGCCCTATTCCAGGTGGTCGTTAGGGTGTTGCTATATTATCCTTTATTGCTGACAGGTCACTTGAAAAATGGATAAGGATCAAGGTATGACAAAAGAAACAACTCGGCAGATCCACTTTACTTATGTAAATTACTTAGCTGAAGGCAGTTCATCAAGAAAGTAATGAGTTTTCACAGAATTTCGTAGAGAAAGATTTTTAAAATCTCGTTGAGTTTTCTATTCTGGCTTGCGGAGAAGTGTGCGTTTTATTCAAAACAGACGTCTCATCAGATCCGTGGCAGTAGTCAAATATGGTAACGGGAATCACCATTACGAGACAAAACATAACCACTTCAAACTGACTTATTTATAACCATGAGCTAGGTATTCTTTGGTTAAGCATTAAAAGGAAACGGTTGTCACTTTTCGGTCATGTTAGTTGCTGGAGGTCGACCGATAGTGGATTTTACCGATACCGGTAAACCAACTTGGGCAGTACCTGCTGGGAACCGATTAATAAACCGATGGTTTCTCAAAATTTATACTGAAATAAATATTTATGAAAAATTAACGTAAATAAAAGTTATACATCCAAACAGAACCAAAAAGGTCACACTGCAAAAAAACTAATAAAAATAGACGTTCAAAATGAAACAAAAAAACACTTCAAATAACAACAAAATTGGTGAGTTTTTATTTCGCCTCTAGAGGCCGCTCTAGTACTGTACAATGACGGCGGACCCTTCTCAGCCGCTCCTGCAGCGGACGCAACCGGCAAAAACTGCCTGGATCTGTGTGGATTTTTGCCGATAACCGATAGATCCCGCAACCTGTTATCGCAGCCGATTAACCGGCAAATTAATCGACCTCTATCAGTTGCTTATCCGGACCTTGCTAAGCAAAGAATTGTATGAAGCTGGATCTTCACAAATTTAATTGACCACTCCTGTTGTAGGCTGTCCCCTATAGCCAAAATAATACCTTTTTAATATACATATATATATATATATATATATATATATATATATATATATATATATATATATATATATATATATATATATATATATTTTTTGTTAACCACTATTTATACATTCTGTTGCAACACAGTACGTTTTAGAAATTACCCAAGACAAGATAATGGGCTGTATAGACGCTTTCAAAAGAAGGCAGTAATGCACTCATTCAGTGAGCGTATTCAACTCTGCACGAGTCCTATGATTTCAACCTACCACTGTTCCAACATTTAAAAGCTGCCCGCTGTAGAATGAATTGAAAATGCATGTTAAGATGTTACATTTCCTGACATAATTGCGCCTGCTATGAAGGCATCTGACATCAAAGTGCTTTAGACTTATTTATTTATTTATTTATTTATTTATTTATTTATTTTATTGGTTCTATTTGACAGCAAGTCATTTTGAACTCGATTACCTGATTTAATATTCTCTATGTTTTGAGGTCCGTGTTGCAGGGGAGCATTTAAAGTGAATGATTTATATGAAGGATAAATAAGACGATGTCTTATCAGGTTTCCTGTTATAATTCAGAGAACTCTTAACTTTTGATCACACTTGTGATGTTTTCTTAACACTTTTCTGTGGGGTTTTTTTTTGTTGTTTTTTTGTTTGTTTTTTTGGAGGATATGGAATGTATCTATTTTTTTTTTGCGGGGGACATGGCGTTCAAAGTAATCCATTTGCTAATTAGCACAACTGTTGAAAATACTTTCCCTGACAGTCATTACAGTCATTTCCAGACTAGTCGTTTCTTTTGTCTGTATAGAGAAAAAATTGCACACTTCCTCTCAAATGGCATCTGTTTTTGTGTTTAGTGGTTGTCTGCTGCGTTGTTGTCACAGGGAGAGATTGCTAGCATAGTTATAATGGTGTTTAATGAGAGGAGAAATTTCAGCGGGCTCAAACATAAGGGATAACAGTCAGATTTCGCTGTTAGCGCCTAAGAACGAAAGTTTTCTCACACACCTTTCTCTGTGACGGAACATTCTCGAGAAATCCGACACGAATACTGGAGACGGCAAACGTCAGACTGAAAGTTCCAGAATGCCATGTAGCCATACGACATAAGACTAAAGCTCTGAAGGATCACGCTCTTTTAGGTGGTTGACACCACTCTCAACAGGTTCAAGGTTCCATCCTCTCCTTCAAGGTGGATTTTCCTTTATTTCTGAAACGTCTCATACGTATATTCTGCTGGCCTGATCTTTGCCTCTATGCGAATGCAAGTTTCACCTAGCTCAGCTATGGCATTTCCAATGCTGTTAGCAGCAGTATAATAGTATTGTGGAGTTTCACACCTACCGTGGAATTAACAAATGGGCAAATTCCATTTCAGATAATACGAAAATGATATTTGTGTCACTTGGCTGCAGAAAGTTGCACCCCCTGCTAGAGGGCAAGAAAATGAATCGTCTTATAGTTCAGCAAATTCGGTAAGATATTGCCCGGGACGTTTATAGGCCCCGAGGGCCTCGTTCTATTCCGTATGCCTGTTGTGTTTCAGCTCCCAGGACAGCTTTATAATCAAGCTGTAGAATGCTGATAACCAGGCTTACATTTGTTCGGAACTTGTGTTGCTGGAGGAACTGTACCTTAGGGAACATACGGTCCTTATTGTACGGTTTTATCTTTGTAACATTTGTTAAGTCATAATATACATCACAAAAAAAAAACTCCGCAAGTTAAAGTTACAGCTTAACTTCTTCTGTAAAGCACTGACACTGGAGACTCCTTCTAGAAATAAACATCTCCTCAGAGAAAACTTTACCATATCAACAACTGCACGTTTTTTTTATTCCAAATCTGTTAATGTGGAGTGTCTACCATACCAGTCCCTGTGTAAATTGTCGCTATAGAAACGCTCATGTATTATTAGTACAAGCGCATTTATATCGACCTTGCACTCGGAACTAGTACTATTTCTAACCAATCAAAATCCAAATCACTGCGGGGTATATGAAGTGCTTAAGTGTGCACCTGTTCTTCCAGCTAATCATTAAACTGTTCCATTTTGCTTTTGCGCTCCATCTTGTTTGGGATCTTGCCCCAACCCTCAACTCATACATTTCGCATATTGCATAGCTGAGATTTTCACAGTACGAGCGTTAGTTCAGCAAGCCTCTCTGAACTACACTTCTGCATCTCAGCGTGGAAACGTCGACATGCGTCGTTGATGATAAATAAATCAACGCTTCCTTTTGATATATGCTGGAGGTGGAGACAGTAGCTTGGTTTTGAAAATGTATTCTTTTTTTTGCAACCCAGCCCCTGCAGGTCATGGACCCAGACCATCCACTGGCTGCACTAGTTCGCAAAGCCCAGCAGGAGAAGAATGGAAACATAGCCATCACCACCAAGCCTGAGGACGAGGTGGCAGCACCAGCACAAGCACCGTCAGCAGAGTACACCACTGATCGTAAGTACCGTGCCTGAAAATTTGCAGCCCGGGACCCGTTTAATTGTAAAATAAATGTCACGGACCCTTCGATGCAGATTTATTTTAAATCAGGAATATAATCCAATTGCTTAAATATTAGGCTTGCTTAAATGTGCACGATAATAGTTTGGGTATTTATTTGCACCACTAAGCTTTTCATTGATGGAACACGTTAGGTCCAAGTTGACCAAGTATTATTCATAGGCCTACATGTACATGGAAAATTATATATATATATATTTAAATTGGTTTAATTCTGAAAATTGTTAAATGTGTTTTTAGATACTTTTTTGTTTTATTTTTTTTATATTATATAAATCATTTTATGTTTTTTTTAATGCAACACTAATGTATTGCTGTATTTCACTTTGAGTAAATTATATATCGTGTAGATATCTTAGAACTGCCTTTTGAGAATCATGGTATGATATTTTTGTCATATCACCACCTCTACCTGGATGCTCCCTGGCCCCACTTTGAGAACCACTAATCTAACTAACACACTGTAATGATTATAATCCCAATGTGTCACACAGAAGACGATGAGGTTCCCTTTTAAGTCAGGTTCCTCTAAAGGTTTCTTCATTGTAAGGTTTGATCATTTTTGACCCTGTCTTGCATAATGATATCTATTTCCCGATTTCTGTGCCCATATCCCTGGTTAAAAGTGCTCTACAAATAAAAATTAATTGAACTGAACAGCGTGGGGCTGATGTGCTGATAAACCGTCCAATTAAAACCTGAGCCAGAAAGAGTTTCCTACTGTGATATCACTGCAAAATTGCAGCGTCTTGTTAAAAATGTCTTTCATTCTTTGTTTTTGCAATACAAGTCATTTTAAACTGTAGTAAAGCCGTTCAGTAATTAAGACCGATCTCCGAGGAAGGCTATAAAGAGCGCGACAGTGATGTAGACATGGCCGAACACGGCTGACGGTTCTGAGTGCACCGGTTCAAACGAACCACTTAATTAAGTGCCAAGTCCGGTGGACTGCATCATTGCCTCTGTGCTCTGCTTCCTAACGCTTTTCAGCCACACCACGTACCCCCATAGGAACATTTCATTGTTGACCAGAAAGCTTGAACCACAAAATGACCGGTACTGCGCTCGAATTGAGGGTCCAACAGAAGCCGTCTGATTCGCTAGTAAAATGAATTCAACAATGAGTATAATTATGGGGTTCTTAATTATGTGCTACTCGATTGAAACGCTGTGGAGGTGGCCGAATTTGAATAATTGTTCAAAGGTAGAAAATAGTTGTGACAGCTGGTTAAATGGGTTCCCTCCCATTAAGCTAAATTTATTAACACTCTTATTACTAAGAAGGGTAAATAGTAATTAAGTAAATAAGTAATTAAGAAGTGCAAATCTGTAAAAGACTCATTTACTGATTGGATTTTGTGCCATAACATTTTAGGCATATTTTGGCGATGTTTGTTTGGGACTAGATGAAGGATGATGCAAGGTAGGTGAAATTGTGGACATGCATTTGTCACACTGGTGTCAAGAGCAGTCAATGCTCTCAGATTAAAAATAAGAATAATAATAATAATAATACAAACGGATGCTGCCCAGTTCTGTGTGTTAGTTGCGCAGAATCCTAATTGTCTGGGACAGGGATGTCCAGTTTCATCTGGAAAGGGCCGGAGTGGGTAAAGGTTTACATTTCAGTCCAACATCCAAAGACCGTTGCAGGTGGATTAATTAGCGTTTTAGCTTTTCAGAATCAAGAACGTGATCAGTTGATTGCGACAAGGCCTGGATTAGCCAATGGAAAAAAACAACAAAAAAAACAACCTGGAAAACCCGTAGCTGGGGGAGAACGAAACGCAAACTCGGCCAATGGCTCTACAGATTTGGAACTCGGAACTAAAGCTTTCCTTCATGAAACCCCTCGAGCTTGTAAGTCAGACGCTATAAATGTCTGTTTGAAAACGTGACGTCTGCAGCTTTAAGATCGTCAGAAATAAATTGTCGCAGCATTCCATAATACGTGTTTCCGTTTAGTCTGTTTTGTCCCTTATACGAACCTTAAACGACCTGCTGTCTAGTTTTCGGAAAAAAGAGAATAAACCCTGCTTGTTTTTGACGAAGGTTTTTCATTCGCTGTGTATGGTTTTTAAATATAATTCACTTCACAGTGATACGACACATCCAACGAGTGTTTCAGGTGGGTTCACTAGCTTTCAGCTTTTCAGAATCAGGAAACTGACGGTGTATATCTCTCCTGTTAGCACAACATGCAGTCACCTTCAAATGTACTGAAAGAGAATAAAGACTTATAAAGAGAGAATAAAGACACACCCATATGTGGTTCTTCCCCAAACTGTTGCCACAAAGCTGGAATCACACAACTGTGTAGGATGTCTTTATATGCTGTGACGTTACGATTTCCCTTCACTGTTTCATCATGACCGTGCCCCTGTGCACAAAGTCAACTTCATGAAGACATGATTTTCCAAGGTCTGAGTGGAAGAACCAACCTGCACAGAGCCTCGTTCTCAATCCCACTGAACTCCTTTGAGATGAATTGGAACACAGACTGCACTCCAGGCCTCCTGATCCAACATCAGTGCCTGAACTCGCTCATTTCAAACGTGCAAACCTAAAATCTAGAGGAAAGCCTTCCCAGAAGAGTGGAGGTTCTAAACAACAGTAAAGGAGTGACTAAATCCGGAATGTATGTTCAACAAGCAGATATGGATGTGATGGTCAGGTGTCCACAAACTTTTGGTCATGAAACGTACCAGGTGTGTAAACTGTGCTTTACTAGATGAGTGTTATTATTATTATATCTACGCCTTTTTTTTAGCCTATTAAGTGAGGTAATCAAATATGTCAAGTTGCACAACATTGATGCTTTTACTTGATAGACCAAAACAAACTACGTTTCTGAGCTAGCTGAGGTTTACTTTTTTATACAGGTATGATGAATAGATTTGAAATGCGTCTCGGAAAATCCATTTCGATGATTTATGATTTATAAGGTTACGCTTATTTATCATTTATTGCATCCCTGACTAATAATAAACGTATGCTTTCTCCCAGAAATCATACGTTCTCGTCTGGTTCTCGGATTGATACGTGTTGCATCACATTACCTTGACTCGTTTAAATTTATCCCGAACCACGCAGACTGAGTGGAGGCTCGTGTATTTGTGGGTCTGCAGAGAATTTTTAGGAAAAAACTGATTTTACAAATAAATTGTACTGCATGTGAATTTCCATGCTCGCTTCCTGGAGGGTTTGATCTTTTCTGAATAAAACTGAAGGACCACATTACTGCGGGTTAAAAATGAACCAGTTGGGTTTTCCCAAAATGCGGCACGTTTCTGGAGTTACTCAGTTGATCAGGATTGACCTGAATTTCTGTTTTGTGAAAGTTCCTATGTCAAATTCGCTAACAGTTTCTCCATACACCACAAGACTTTTATTTATTTATTTATTTATTTATTTATTTATTTTTCTTTTGCCTTTGTAGTGGAGTGTTAATATTGCATGAAAAATGAATGCTCAGATTTTTTTTTTTTCCTATTAGCTCGAGTGGTTTCATGAAAGTTTGAGTTCCAAATCTGTAGAGCCTTTGGCCGAGTTTGCAGAGTGCTCTTCTTTCTCCCTCAGCTACTGATTTTCTAGGATATTTTTCCCCCCTTGGATAATCCAGGCCTTGTTATAACTAGCCATGTTGCTCTTTTATTCCACCGTGCACTGATCATCACCAATGATTCACCTTTCATGCCAGTGCAATTTAACATAGCAAGAACAATTCCTCTCTCATTTCTCAGGGTTCAGCCGTTTCAAGCACATTTGGTTCTTTATTAATGCAATTTATTTGTCGTGACTGCGGTAAATAAAGCTGCTCACAAGGCCGCCGTGCCACGCCGTAATTCGAGCCGTGCTTTTAGTTTTGCTTTGTAAGGAACTGTAATATACACGGCTCTTTTCCTTTTCAACCATTTAATATCATCCCGTTTGATTTTTCCAATACATTGAGGCCTGCTGCAGTAGAGGTATGGAGGTTTTACAGCGCTGGCCTCTTGTTAGTGCTGCATACGTCACCTCCGCTCATCAACTCTTGAGTCATATTTGTCAAGTTTCTGCTCTATCAAGCGCTGATGAGCTCAGTGTTTGTACAGAACAAAGGAGTAGATTTTGCACTCAATTAAATGGGCTGTTACTTTTGTAAGTGCTTCGGTTTTTATCTGCAACAGTGCTTCTGTGAGCTGTCCTTGAGTGTGTACTGGCACTCTACTTAACCGGTTTACTGGAGCTTTAGTTTTGTGTGTGTATTTCCCATTAATGTCCAAACCTTACCCAATTAGCATTTTATGGAGTCCATTAGAAAGCTCTTGTATTGTCTCGTGTGACGCTCCAAGAGCTTGCGGCAAAATGGTTTGTCCCATTTTATATACAGGAAACGCCAGAAAACTATGCCTTTCTGTTTTGTTTTTCAAATAGAGTAGCATGCAGACCAAACGAGAATAAAATCCTGCCTTTTATCGGGTTTATCAGGTTTGATCAGATTTGTGAGCTTGTCGAAAACAAGAGGGAGGGGTTGCGGACTCTAGTGGGTAAAATTGCACGGTGGAATAGGGTGTTTACCGTTTATGCATTTAGCATGGTGTCGTCGAGATATGCTAGGCTGGTAATACTCTCTTTTTTTCTGTCATTTGCCGTTTTCGTACACGTTAGGCTTGGTGAAGTCGAGGTTAGTATCGGCGATCAAGTCGGACGATATAAACGTCATGTCTGCAGGTTGTTGTGCTGTCTGATTTTGGGGTAGAGAAAGTTTTTTTCCGATGCATCTTAGCTACCGTTCTCTGTGCAGCCAAACAGAAACATGGAAGAAGGAAAAAAACACTGAGTCAAATCTAATGCTAGCGATTGCAGCTTCACGCAACTTCTCACCAGGTTCTGCTATTTTCCTTTATAATGGCGTAATGTGAACATGAAGTGTTTACATTTACATTACACCTTCCTCGCTTTTCACCAAGGGAATACTGTCGTTAGTCAGCAATAGTTAGGGTGCATAATAGGGTGATGGCATATTACAAACGATCTCACAAGCCTGCTACAGATTATACTTTGCATTTTATGTAGTCCAATAAATTCGGCAAGCTACCATAATTTCTGGCGTAGCGAGGCTACCATGAATCAATTGGCATATTACAATCAGCCAGAAATTATAGCATATTTTGCTCTGCTGTATAAGTAATGCATTCTGGAAGAGAACAAATATAGTAGAAAATATACAGTATGATGATGATTTAAAATTGACCAACAGCACTGCACCTAGTCCAATAGTGATGTGCTATAGTGTCTTTTTGATGCATGATGAAATTTCAGCTAAGAGCAGATTTTGCTGTAAAAACAATAAATTGGCAAAGTACCATAAAACACCAGTAGGAAAAAAAACAACTGTAAAAACACTAATAAATAAATAAATATTTTACAAATAGCCAAAACAACATATAATGTTCTGCCCTATGAAGAATGCCTTCTGTAGTTCACCTTCTATGACTCTGTCGGTAGACTCTAAATTTGGCGGATTTGATGACGTAAAACACAAGATGACGTTAAACTTTAGCGCCGCAGTCATGTCATCGCCGGTGTGGAATTATTACGAGGTCTCGAGAAGCAATGAAAAATTCGCCAGTTGCCGTGTATTTTTAAAGGCCTATTAAAATGTTCATTGTAAAATGAATATCTGTTGTGCTTATTTATTTGATTCTCAATTAAAATAACAACCCATGGCATTACTGTTAATAATATCACCAAGGCAACATCTGTGGTATTACTTTATCTGTGGGGGGGCGGGGGAGGAGTTTAACAGTGGCAGTCAACAGAGAGCGTACACATCACTTATATAAAGCTTGAACGGTCGGGGTCGGGGTCGGCCGATCATGCTGACGAAAAAAAAATCGGTAACTGGTATCGACTGCAGAAATCCTGATGGGAGTATCCCTAAAAGCTACCATAAACACACTGCTACATGGGCATATTGTAAATTGGCAAAAATGACAACATAAAATGACATTTTTCCACTGTACAAGCAATGTCTGCTGCAGGACAAGAGATGAGGCGTAGCCCAGAGAACACGGGGTGTGTGTGTGCGTGTGTATGTATATGTGTGTGTGTATGTATGTGTGTGTGTATATATATACATGTGTGTGTGTATGTATGTGTGTGTATATATATATATATATATATAATGACCATCAGCAGTGCTGTATTCAGATCAACACACACCAGAAGTTCAGCTCCAGTCTGTCTCCTCCGAGTCGCCAGATGATTGATGATACTAGCATCTATTGTTGAAACCAAACCCCTTCCAGCCAGCAATGAAATGAGACACCATAATGGGATGATTATCTCTCTTTTTTTTCCCCACAGCAGAGCTTTGGCCTGTGAAGGCGTCTGGCTTTATGGTGCATGTTTGCCCAGTGATGGAGGTGTGTGCTGTCGGTGCTTCATGTCTCAATTAGCCCCCCGAGAGAATCCAGCATCCTAAAAATAGTTAAACATGCTTCCAAACAACAGGGTTGTTGAGTACTACACATGCTCTCAGCCTCACATTTCAAAAGGAATGGACAAAAGGACAGCTTTGGATACCGATGTCTGAAATCGAATTGAATTTCCAGCATTAGAGAGAGGGTTCTAGCGTTAGAATAAACACAGAGATCAGATATGTAGTGCGGTTGGGCATGTCCAGAACCTATTCCTTTTTAAACCTTTTTAAAGAAAAATGTAATGCCTATAGTTGCCTTTGATGCCAGGCTGCAATCACACCGGAATCAAACTGCCATGATTGAGTAAATTCCAGGGGCCTGATTCTAGCTGCTCTCAGATGCAGTTCGGGATTTATCACTACCTTTAGCCGTTACGATCACTGCGGGGACATCTGAACTTCACTGTGGTTCATTGTTGTTTTTTCTTGCGCTGCTTTATGTTTAGTTCTCTACCTACCGATGATGTGAAATGCGTTTTGCTTGTGCGTTATGCCATCGTTCAGCTATTAAAATCATTATTTAAACGAGTACAGTAATATTTTGCCTATTTATTGGAACTAGAGAACTTTTTTCCCCGAACATTCCACTCACTAAAACCTAAGGGGGGAAAAAAAACCCTAAACTACAGAATTTGTAATCTTCTATTGTCATATTCCTAGTGGTGTTCTGTATGTAATTTATTCCCTTGTTGGTGTACATTCACAGCAAACATGGCAGCGATGTATTATGGGTACTGCATGCTGCCTGATGGGACATACTGCCTGGCGCCACCACCACCTGGCATCGATGCCAACGCCTATTATAACTCGATGCCTGCTGGCATGATGCCCGCTCACTCGGCATCCCCAGCTCCTCCGCCCCCAGGCACTACACCTCCTCCTGAATCTGCCGTCGCTGTCCCATCAGCCCCAACAGCTGCCGCTGCTCTCCCCCCTGCATCCGCTCCCGTGTCTCATGCTACACCTTCTGGTTTCTACAGCACTAGGTATGTGTATCCGGCACCTGTAAATACTTCAGTCGTCTGGTACAACACATGCCACTCATGGGTTTCTTGTTTACAGCTTATACTTTTAGCTGAGGTGGAACATCAAGTAAACCATGTCTCGATGTATGGGTTCTTGTTAATTGTTGGTCATCTGCTAATTCCCACCTACCAGTCGCTTCTATCATGTGACCGCTATCAACCGGGGAGGTGAGACATGAAGCCAGTCATCGCATTTTTTCAAACTGCTGCTCATGGTGGGTCACATGGCTATCTGCACCCTTCTGCGTACATGAGCTCTTGGACACCAACGGTTGGCTACTGTGACTGAAGAGAAAGTATGTCATCCCTCCCACCCAGAGAACACGGCCAGTTTTTCTCCCTTGTAAATGTAAATGATGAGGCCACGGATACTGTGGCATCATCGTGATTCGAGCTTACTACAGAGCAAATACTTTTCAGGTTTTTCATCAGTCCAGAGGCTTTGTAAGTCCTACACCAACAAAGAAAGTTATTGGATGGATGATGTAGTTGTTGAGATGATTGACAGCTCAAACTAACAGTCTTGCATCTTGAACACGCAGGTAGTTCACGTTTCTTGGTGGCTTTAAGGACTGACTACAGGACTTCTCCAACATTTGAGGGCTTTAAGTGTTTTACAGTTTGAAAGTTTGACAGTGTTGGTAACTTGGCGTGCTGATGGATTAAAGCCAAAGTCACCTGACATCGAAAATCTCTGGTGGGATTTGAAGATCGCGGTTGCAACACACAAATCCAAGAATATTACTGAACTGGAGGCCATTGCTCTTGAGGAATGGGCTAAGATTCCTCAGGAACGCTGCCAGAAGCCATGTATCTCGTTTGCAGCGGGTCATAACAGCAAAAGGCTGCGCTACTAAGTACCAAAGATGCTTGCATTGAAGTGGTTGAAGAATTGTGGTAGATCAGTAGTTAAGACATTGGACTACTGATCATAAGGTCATAAGTTCAAACCCCAGCACCGCCAAGCTGTCGTTGTTGGGCCCTCAAGAAAGGACCTTAAACCTCAACTGCTCAGATGTGTAAATGAGATAAATGTAAGTCGCTCTGGATAAGGGCGTCTCCCAAATGCCATAAATGTCAATGTAAATGTCATTTTGAAACTGGAGAAATCATTATAAGTTGCATTTTCAGTTGAATTTGGGGGAAACCACTTGAGGCATTCGTTGTGTCGACCTATTTCAATTGCTTTTGTTTGATTCGTTCCTTGCAAACCACCGAAAGTCTAACCCTGATTTGCAATGGGGGTTGAATAATTTTGATTGCAACTGCAGACCTTCTATGGTAATGTGGCATTTTTTGTGCAATAATACCACAGATAGTTTTCAGGGTGCCCCCCTGTCCTGTTCTAAATATTTGTATAAAAGTCCTTGATGATGAATGACTCGCATTTGAACGTACCAAGGTTTTTTTTTTTTTTTTTTTTTTTTTTTGGGCAAGCCATCCAAACATTCCCTCCTCTCTCTTTCTCTCTCTCTCTCTCTCTCTCTCTCTCTCTCTCTCTCTCTCTCTCTCTCTCTCTCTCTCTCTCGTTCAGCTCTTCCACTCCTCAGGCCAGTGTTAGCCAGACTACTTCTTCAGCTGCAGCGATCATCCCTCCTCCACCAGACATCCAGCCTGTTATCGATAAGCTGGCCGAATATGTAGCCAGAAACGGCGTGAAGTTTGAGACTAGCGTTCGTGCTAAAAACGACCCACGGTGAGCACCTTAAAGCTGATCCTCTCCCCATGTTCTAACTTTACTCTTCATTGATTATTTTTTTTTAGTTAAATAGCTCTCTGCGGTCGTGTGTAATAATTAAGGAATAAAACACGACCGCACATACTGTTATAGGAAAACTGTCAAAGGCGGAGTGGCGTGATACAACCCGATGGTGTGATGCAACCTGGTCTTCTGGTGGAAAACGTCTCAAACATCACCATATTAATGATTATAATTGTTTTGAATATTTATGCCGTACAAGTCCCAGTGTTCGTTGTTACAACCACCTTGTCAATAAAAGCCTCTCAGCCCACACTACTATCAGAGCTGTCGTTATACAAAATTAATCAACAGCATGATGTGGTATTATAATAAATAATTAATGTCTGTTTGTCCCAAGGTTTGACTTCCTGCAGTCTTGGCACCAGTACAACAGTTATTATGAATTCAAGAAACACTACTTCATGCAGAAGGAAGCCTCGAACCTGCCTCAGGTATTTTTTTTTTACCCTTCGTTTCTTACTCTTGCCTCTTCAGTGTGCTCCTTATTTTTCTATTCATGATCACATGTTGATAAACCTTTGTATGTCAGTTATGACCCTTGATCACTTTCTGTAAAGTCCAAGTACAACTTTCATGAAGCATCCTTTCAGCAAATATAGTATTCAGTTTGCCTTTATAGTATGCAGTTGTACAAGAGTAATATATTATATTCTCACTATCCGGTTTCCCTTTTTGACTGTGTTGTCTCTCAAGGTTTCTACTTCTTTATCATTATCGGGTTTTTCTTTGCCACTGTCGCCTCTGGCTCGCTCATTAGGCGTCTAAATCCGCTTTCTGTAAAGCCTAGTGGACGCTACTCGAAATATCCGAAACGTCATACTGCTCACAACGACGTGAGTGTTGTTTCGTGGACGTAGCAGCGGACGAGACTCGCGCGCTACACGATCTTTCTTTCACCCGGAGAAATTCCCAGATGAAGCGTGTCTGATCCCAAATTCCGCTTTCTCACCGAAATCAACACGAGAACTGTTGATCATGTTTGTGATGGAGCAACTGGCGGTGTTGGTGGTTGTTTCTGCATTATTTTGCAAGAAAAATAAGAGAAAAATGTGGGGGAAGGATTGGGTGAGGAGATGTGGGCAGTGAGGATCATGTGTTCTGCAAAGAGATCAGGTGGTGTAGTGCAAAGAAACATAGTCATGCTTGTTTATCGCTTTTTTCCTGTTTCTAACAACCGTTTGAGATGCCAATGAATTTCTTATCGAAGATCTATTATCACGCCTACAGTTGTTTCTTCTCAGACTCCCATTGGCATTTGACCATCATTGTTCTTGCTACTTGTCACACTACAAAATTCATCGACGAGAATTTCAGTCCCGGCAGTTACCGCAGATTTTCAGCAGATTTGGGCCAAAATGCATCACGTGACACAGCGCGCATTCAGCAAAAGCCCCCTTCGATTCACGTGCATCGAACGTGAAACATCACTGCGAAAGACCGTGCAAAACAATTTTGTGCATTTGCAATTTTGCTCCTTCAACTAGTTTTCTGCCCCCCCCAAAAAAAACTCTCAAAAAACTCCGCGAAGTCACTGAATTAGTCATCACTGGGCTGTGTGATGTTAAAGTCGGTCTTCAAACAGAATAATGTCCTGTTCTGTCAGTTGTTTATGTCTCGATCTCACATTTGATTGACAGTAGTGCTCTCTATATGTTGTTTTGGCAAACTGTGTTTGAAATCTCATTATGTTCCCTGAGTGCATGTAAAATCTTCAGACCAGTGGAATCCATGATAGATCCAATGCGCCCATGCAATGTCTATTTTCCTGCAGGTCCCCCTCATCCCCCCTTACCCATATCCCCCCCCCAAAACATAACAATACAGTATCGTTATCCTCAGCATACTGGTCATTTTCATTTCATTAGTGTCCTTCAGCTCACTAGTTATTCGTAGTAGATTTGTTTGAAGCTTGAGATTGTAAAACAAAATATTAAGGGTTACGATTTATTATGCTATTTGCGTAAAGTCTGCTAAGTGGCCAATTATTATTCTGCATGCAGCAGCCAGAGCTAATAATGCTGTAGTAAATAAACAAGTGAGCTGGAGAGCTAAGTAGTTTTTATTTATTTTTATTTTATTTTATTTTATTCTTGAAAGTTAATAAATGTACTCCATCTAATGTTTTTATTTTTTTTTATTTTTTATTTTTTTTTTAATAAATGATTGTGAAATCATAGAGCCTGCAGGTGAATCTGCTGTAATGTAAATGTGAGGTCTGTGCTCTGAATCAATTCTTTCTGTTCGTAGAGTCAGAAGTATTCATTAGCCAAATTGACAGAAAAGAGGAAATGCCAATCTTGCGATTAGAAGTAAATCAGGTCTAGGCATGTGTCAATAATCACTTTTACAATAATGCCATGATAATCAGCATACTCACTAAATTAATATGGATTTTTCCCCCTTTGTGATAAATGTGCCATAGGCACCATTATTTATCCTGTTTATCCTGGGTTTGTGCTTGTGATATCTTTCTCTTTTTTTTTTTCCCCCTGAATACAAATTCCTACAAGGATTATTTATTTTAACAAAATCTGAGGGAGAATTCTCCTTTAAAATGAAGGGAAAAAAAAATTTTCTGCATGATTTCTCATTGCTCATGTAGGGTTCATTCTCATTCCGCTCAAATCCTCGTCCACCGCGCATTTCAAAAACGTCGGGTCTTGAAAAACTGCCACAGGTCCGACATCAGATCACATCATCCCCTTCCCCACATAAGGTGCCGAGATCGCTCGTGACAAGTTCATGTGGACGTTCATATTTAGTCAAAATTTTGCATTTATGTTAGTTGAAATAAAATCATTTTAGTTCTGGGTGATGTGATCTCTAAAGTAATGTTTGATATTTTGAAAGTAATAGTTTTT